>NW_027526422.1:130441991-130729099 GCF_048455015.1 Haemaphysalis longicornis
TGTTTGCTTTGCAACAAAACGAGTGTAAACGCCCCTTATGAAATTTGCGCGCTGTTGTTAAGCTTACCTCCACCTGCGAACAAGATGCCCTACCGTAAGTACTCCGCGCAATGCAATGTGTTCCCATGTAAACGACCGCGATAACACGTAAAATAAATAAGGCCCATTTACGCGGTTTTTCTTTTGCGCCCATTTTTTAGCTCGTGTTCTGCTGAGTGGCCGGGGGACGGTTGCTATGAGGTTGCTTGTAGATCGAGCTATTTCGTCCTAATCTTATTCAGGACTAACACTTGCAATAAACAGAGAACTGCCAGGAAAGTTTGGAGTACATCTTTTCATCTAAGGTCCGCAGTCCTTGTTCATGCGATGAAAAAATTTATTAAGCGTACCCAGGAACACCGCTTTTTATTTTTTCTGCAGGTCCCCCCCTCCTTACCGTTTTTATCCACATGTGATCTATGTCAGGGCGATTCGCGCAGATGTCGCAGCAGCAGCCGTACGGGGAATGAACCCAGTTGGGACATGCGCGTATCCGTGACTAATGCACGTGGCTGGGGCGAACGGCGGGGAGCGGAGCAGCCTTCTGTGAAAGGGAACGCAGTGTGCGATTTTTTTCGGTCGCATGTCATGGTTGTGTTAGCTAAACCCGAAATTCGTGAAAGATTTCATGTCGTATGTTTGAAAGCAACCAAGCGTGTTGGAAGCGACCAACGTAAGCTTCGGTACAAGTGGGTTTGCGACACTGTACTCGAATTGCTGACAAGATTCTGATTGAGAGGGTTCCGCGTGACCTACTGCCGGACCACTGCAAGGAGACGTAGAAGCCCGGCTAGCAGCCTCCATTCCATCTCCGAATTCACCGTTAGAGCTGGATGATGCCACTCTCGTGCTGACAAGAAAAGAACACGAGCTCTCATTCCACCATGTGCTGCCACCGTCCCCCCACCCCCCCACCCCGGTCTTGCCCGTGCTGAGGAGGTTGCGCTTAGAAGGATTCGAGTAAGGGTGGCCTTAGCTCCCGCGCCGACCCGCCAATCGCCTCACTTCCAAGTTTGTTTTACAAACCCCGGTTGGCCAGTTTGCCACCGCAGCGATGCAATAGACGACGTCCACCGCTTGCAGTGGTCTTGCTTCGCCTTGCGTATGACGAGACTGCGACATCTTGCGGCGACGGGGCCCCGCGTAGACGACGCATCCGCATACAACGCATGAATACATGGTCCCCATCATTGTTCCCTCTTCCTCATTCCCTCTTTCCTCATCATCAACTCATATCTTTTTTCTATGCCCTGAGGCACGGTAAACGCTCTTTAAAACAATAAAACTGAAGAATGAAAACGTAAGTCGCTCCTGCGTCTCGTCACCGCACCGGCTGTTCCTCCAAGCGTGGCAAAGGGTGCCTTGTGCGAGTATTTTGAACCTGACACGGGCCGTTTTCATAATTTTTCGACCTTGATCTGGTTATAAATTGCTTAGGCGACAAAATGACTAGTAAATAAAATGTAGACAATGCCCCACATTAACCGCAATCTCCTTTCAAAACGCCCGTGCGCATTGACGCCCCGTCCGTCGCTTCGGCGGAGTGATACACCGCATGTGCTATGGCCGTTCTTTCAAAGGGACAGACAACCGATTTTTATCGAGTATATATTCTCTATCCGAAATGAAAGGGCATCAGTTAAAGTACCTTAACGAAAAGCGGTTTTGCTGATAGCGCCCTGGAACTTTTAAATCGAAATTTTCAGATCTACGAGCCGTATACCTCCTCCCAAAAATAATGCTGGCAACCATGACATACAGTAGCACGGCAACATACTTTTGTCTGCATGCGAAATGAAAAGCGACATTAAAAAAATTGTCCCCAGGTAAAAAAAATTGTGAATTACGGACTTTATTATTCCTTTATGTGTTTTTTTTTAATTCACCAGTCTATTTTGCACGAAGGCGCCATTTGTTGAAATGGACGATAACTAGAACCTGGCTGATTCTCTCCGGGCCCGTCCTTTTTTTTATTTTTAAAGCTGCCGTTGGCGTGTTTGGAAACTGAAATCGAACATTTTGGCAGAATAAACGCCGCTGACTAAGGTAGAATCGCCACAGCTCCTTCACTGAGCCTGTTTACTGGGCGTCGCCGTTGATTCTGCGCATGGAGAATCAGTTAGCCAGTCAGAGAAGCCCAGCGGCGGCGTGCGGCGTGTCTTTAACATTTTCGAAATAATGTTGAAAAATACATATACAATTTCAACTTGCACAAATACTTGTGTCCAAAGGTTTTCAACAAGTGAAAAACGTTTCAGCAGTTACAGTAGCTGCTAAATTTGCAGGTCACGTGACCGGAACGCACGTTGTAGTGCCATGTTTCGTCACAACGAAACGCCAGCCTTCCGATTTCAGAGAGTTTGCTGCCAAATTAAAATTATTTCCGCCAATTTCTTACGAATTGCTTGTGGCTACCAGGCTATGAAAATCGGTTGCCCGTCCTTTTAACTTGTACCCGAGCAGAGGCGGTTCATGCCCAGGAACTTATAAAGGTTTATCGAGCCAGGACAAACTGCACGAGAGTCAGCGATAAGTTGCCGCATCCTTAATTCTCATCAGTTGCCGCTCCTACCAGGGAAGGAAATAAAGAATCAGAGAAGAAAGATGAGAGAAGGGGGCTGGGTAGCAGGGAAGCACGCAGTTCCCGGCACGTTCCCCCGCGGCTCCCTGCACGGGTCTCCATGCGGCCGTGTTCGTCTTTTTAGGGGCGAAGCTCCTTAGGTCATGGGTCTGTCCATCCCTTCTGTCTCGTGGTACGTGACCGCCGCATGCTTTCGGAGATGTCGCAAAGTGGGCCGCGTTGCACGCGCAAGAACCGGCTGCAACCGGCAGCGCGAACTCGGCACCGGGAGCGCGAGCTTGTCTATGTTCGCCAACGGAGGCGCGAGCGCACGTGCACTGCGAGGGGGAGATCACGCAAGAGATCACGCCACGAACGCAGGCAGTCGTTCTCGGAGATCGAACGAGACGCAAGGACCTTCGCTCGTTTCCTCTCGTCTTGTCCGGGCACAAGTTCGCCCTAAATAAAAGTTATTTCTTTACCGTTGTGTCCCATCCTACGTGACAAATTGTGGTGGAGGTGCGGGGTAGTCCTCGATGGCGCGGGGTCTTTCACCAGGTCTGGGCCTGGGAGCATTGACTCTGAAAATAAAAGTTGATTTGTACAATGTACGCACACAGTCTTACATCTTTACATCTTTCGTAATGATGTATTGGGCGAACTTCCACGGGAGAGTTACGGTTACCGATGATCTCCCCCTCTCGAGCTTCGCCCCACTTATCATCATTCATTCCGTGGATATGGCGTGATTTTTTTTAATTATTCAGTGGGTTCGCCCAAAACTTCCAAAAACTTTGCCACACTTCAACATTCATCTTTTGTGTTTCCTACACTTTCTTCTGTCCCTGCTGCATTCTTTTCGTAGAACACTCATGCCAAACAGGTGTGCTCGTTTCGTGTTGCCCTTCGGACGCCTGACGTGGGGTTAGAATTAAAAAGGCCGCCCAGGGGGATTTCTCTGGCCAGCAGACTTAAGAGTCATCCAGGCGCAGTTACCAGCAACGTGGGGGAAAAGAAAAGACCACAAGAACAACGAGAGAAAAAATCCTCCCGGGCCATCTCGACTAACGTGGAACACTGGATGGGGCGAAGCAGGCAGTGTATAAGCAGTGTATAAGTGCATTCTTGGCGCCTTGGGATTTTTACCAACAGAGATGGAACCATTGTGGGGTAGATGTATCAGCTTTGCTGTAAGAGTCTCGTGTCTTGGAAGCACGAAGCATTCTAGCGCGTGGGCTTGGAAAACGAGCGTCCCTGTTGAATTGTGTGACTTTATTGCGGAGTCTAATATTATGTGTGTCAGAGTTCTAGGTTCCTGGCAGAATTTACACTTGTCTGGGTATTATGTAGGAAACAGTAAATTCATACGGACTGGGTGGGGAAGAGTGCCTTCTTGAATCTGTCTGAGTGGGATTTCTTGGCTTTTAGTCAAAGATGTGGAAGGGCCGGGAACGTCTGGCTCGTGGTTCGATAGCACTGGGTAATTTCTTGATCGGAGATGCCACCAGGGCGCCGGGGAACTCGATAAGGGGCTCACGCACCCGCAGGAGCGCCGGACGAGATGCTCGGTAGGGATTTCCGTGTCTCGAGCAAACCCGCGAAGGTCCCCAGGTCTGTTTTCTACTCGAACTGTTTTCCGCCTTGATGGCTCACCTCACCTCACCTCACCTTGCCAAAGGGCTGCGCCCAAAAAGGGTGCGGTAGTTCTGGAATGCATCACTTATTGTCCCTAAGAGGTACAATGGTTCTCCCTTTAAGAGGGAGGAGCGCGTTTCTCCCCAAGGGAGCGAAGGAAGGCTTCCCCCTTTCGTGAACTGATGGAGAAACTTTCCTCCCCTGGCAGCGCTACCAGAGCAAGGCTTGTTATGCGCGAAAGGCCGAGCGAGCTGATCGGCTTGATGATCCAGGAAGGGAGGTAATTGTAATTGTAATTGTGAGCGCTTAATATGCTCCAAAATAACCAAGACATCATCTTCCGAGCTCGAGAACTGCGATTAGCAAGGCATGACGGCATCCGTTGCGCGGCTTCCGTACGTCCTGGGAGGCACTCCCTCCGCCTTCGCTTTCAGCACGAACGCGCCATCGTTCACAAAAAAAAGAAGTCACAACGATTGCATTCTGTGTGCCGCCTTTATTTCCCACAGGATTGTAACCCCGCCGTTCACCTGCACACGAAATCACAAACATCCAATGCGCCCGGTTAAGAACAACAAGGTGTTGTTAGCCGCCTTACTTTGCTACAACTGATGCATCAAAACGCAGATAGTCTGCAATAACTTTTTCTTACTCCATGTCTGCAATCGTGCATCTCAGTGCAAAGCGGGGCTGGCGGCGCGAAAAATGAATCCGTCGCCTCCGTCCGAGGTAGGAGAGGACACGGCTCGCCATCTAGCGAGGTCGAAGTAAAACAATCTTAATCGTTTTACAATGACCATAGATGACGCTAAGAAAAATAGTGGAGATGGGGAGTGGCAGCTACTAAGCGTCACCGTCAGTGGGCGCTTCCATCAAGACGTTTCCTCTATGGCTAACGTATATAAAGGCAACATAACAGAGGCCGCACGTTATCGGGTGCAGATTGGGAAAAAACATAACGCAACACCGCTACATACGCTTCATTGAACGCATTGCCAATGAACACCACACTCATAGACAACAGCGCAAGCATAATACACGTATACGTTTACACATTGCACAACACACAGCACAGTTTTCAAATGTCTATGACATTCGTGTGATCACAACGCAGCTCTAAACCTTAACTGGCTACAAAGTATTTATAACTCTGATCTCAGAGAATGCAAGAACGAGCTTCTTGCTTGTTTCGACAACCTACAGCAATGCGTGAGCCTGACCTGTGTTTTGTTACTTCATCAGATATAACCCGTGCAATTGCAACCTTTTGTTAGTTTCAAGTTTTGCAAGAAGCAGTAGAATAGCTCAAAGAAGAAAAAACATGTAATGAAACAGTACGGTGTGTATGTTTGAGTAGTGGCACTCATTGCTTTGCCTTGTCTTATTTAGCGAAGAGCACCGCTGGTCTGGCAACCATTCAGAGACGCCAGCCAAAATGATACTGATAGGGGACCTTTCGTTGTTGGTAATTGGTGCATCAATATGCTGCGGTCCGTGCTCGTTAATGAAGAAAGGGGCAAATTAGTATCATCGCTGCTCTCTTTTACTCTTGGATGTCAGTAGGAAGCGTCCACAAATTCGCTGGTAACGTTGAACAGAGCGCAGGCGAGTCGCACCCAGCAAGCCTGCAGCGGCGCCCATAGAATATACGCCACACACACGGCTGGCGAGCCTTGTGTTTGCGTAGCGATCCTACGGTGATAAATAAAAAAAAAGACAGTGAGAGGACAAGTAAGCAGCACACTGCAGGGACGGTGTTGCACAGAGTCGCCGTATGCGCCCGACCGGCGGAAGCCTCTGTACGGTAAAGTATGGTTTCGTTTTCAGTGGCGCCGCCGACGGCAGGTCGCAGACGGCAGGGGGGAATATTTCCTCCCTCGTTTCGCTGCTTTGTAAAGGCCGTACAGAAGGCGCTACATGTAATGCACTAAAAAAAAGAAACTCTTAGGCCTGGCGGAGAAAGCTCGCGCTTTTCTCCCCTTTTCTACCCTTTTTTCTAAGAGTGCAGGTGTAGCTTCGGCGCGTTAAACCCCACAACCAATAAATCAATGAGTCATTCAATTTTCCTCAACTCATCTGTACTCATTTGTACTCGTACTCGATCTGTACTCACTTGTACTCGTACTCAGTCTGTACTCACACGTACGCAACTCGTCTGTACTCACTTGTAGTCCATCTGTACTCACTTGTACTCATACCCAGTCTGTACTCACACGTACTCAACTCATCTGTACTCACTTGTAGTCTATCTGTTCTCTCTTGTATTCGCACTCAATCTGTTCTACCACCCACTCGACTCACCTGTAGCCACTTGTACCCCGTACTCAACCTGTACTCACCTGTACTCATGCTCAATCTGCACTCACAGTTAATAGAACGCAAAAGAGTTTCTATATTTGTTCTAGCAATCAACCACTTGCCCTCGCGTGTTAAACTAGGTCTGTTAAGTCGACTAAGCAACACAAGTATAACCACTACAGCATGCGCACGTACACTCAACCGAGGGCTGCCAAGGTTGGCGTTATTGCGGTGTATTTTGAATGTATGTGGTTGTGAACGTGCATTATCAGAGTAAAAAGTGTATCAAGCGTCATTTTAAATATCTTGAGTTTATTCATAGGAACGTTTTTCTCCACGACTCTTCGGCATCCCAAAATGTTCTTAAGGGCAATGATTCTAGACCAGCTGATACGCTCTCACATACAAGTGGAGTCGGCTGCAACGGCGAAATTGCATGCTGTCGGGTAGTTGCAGGCGTTGTCAACTAGCGCTTTCCAGAAAAGTTGCCGGAGTCCCCATAAAATCAAGTTTATATTTCACCCGTGCCGCGAAAAAGCTGAATATCACTTATGAAACATTATTAGCAAACGTCTTGATTAACGACGCAAAATTACCATGAGAAATCTGTTTACCACAATTATCTTGTTTTATTTTCTCACGTTGTTTCCAAAGAAATCTCTCGAGCTTGGATAGACCTCCCGCACTTAAAACCACATCCTTAAGGAAACAGCCGTACAGCTTATTTTCAAACGATAGCAAGAAGGAACTGTCCGAACACCTACAACGCGCCACAACCATCACATACACGGCAGCAACGATCACAGCACAAACTCTCGGCTGTGAGAAAACAAAACAGCACCCCACAGATTCTCCTCAGCCCATTTGGAGTATTCACTCATCTACGAGACAAATTATACAATAAGCTGAGCCCGGAAGTTGACGTGGATAGGAGCGTCCACGTAATCACCAATTCCTTGAATGCCATGAAACCGGGAAATTATTTGTTCTTTCAGTTGATTGAATCGGAAAAAGCAGCTTCACTTCTTTCCGATTACGTCAACAGCTTGACTCATAGTCAACAAAGCAAGAAAATTCCTAATGCTCGTGTGTGCGTGCCTCCCAACGACCACCCAGCGTCCCCAGCGCACGTTTGTCAAGCCAAGGGCACCCACGTAGGTACATTGGACACGATTACGGCGACCGCGTGGCAGTTACAAAAACCAACAAAATGCCTAGCGCTCGGGTTTGCGTGCCTCACGATGACCACCCCGCGTCCATTCGGCACGTGTGTCAAGCCAGGCATACCCATTTAGGGAGATTGGCCAAAATTGACCTCCCAAAAAAAACTCCAGCGCTCGCCGTAATCGTGGCTACACTTGCTCGGAACGAGATAGCGTACGCACCCCCCCCCCCCCCCCCCAAGGTGATGTCAAATGATTATCACTTCCAACAAAAATGAAGGAAGTTTACACTTATAGCAACAATGATGTAAGCCGTATCCGTGTTCTTGTTGTGTTTTCTTTATTTCTTATCTGCACGGCCTTCTTGTTACTTCATTATGAAGCTGTTCGAACTTCAATGTACCTTTATGTAGTGCCTTCGGGCGCTTAAGGTTGAAGAAATGAAATGCAATAAAGGTCGTTGCGGCAGCGAAGAAGCAAATCGGCTGCAATCGTGGACTTAAACCTTCGTGATGGTCGTGAAGGTTGGGTACAGCTTCGCTACCTTCAAGTTTTAAGCGTTATAGTGTGAGCTTCATTCATTTTTTTTATCAGTATTAGTGTTCGCTGTGATACTGATGATAGCGCATGCGCAGTTTCAGTTGATAGCCAGCGCTCTTCTTGTTTGGTTCTTTGCGTTCTTTTTATACCACGCTGTTCTTAAACCATGACACGTAAGTGTGACATGGCCATTTATTTAGCGCTCTGCCGCGCTCTAGCGCGGGGCCGTGGCCGACGGCTGCCCTCCCTAGAAACCTGGCTGAGCACCCGACAAAGCGACATGTATGTTCATCACTTCTATGTCCTCGCTACACAGCGACTGCTGTTACTTCCCGGTCGGTTAAGAAGACCGTGAGTATCTTGCCGTTTTCTCATGCGCCGAGTATCTCATTTACTGCTGCCTTAAGTGCAGGTGATCAGTTGTTGCTGGTCATCCGGCCCTTCATGGTCCGCATGTGGGGACGAACAAGCGGTTGGTCGTCACTGTTCTTAGCTGGAGTTCCCCTTTATTATGCGCTTTAGGAGCTCGTGCCGTTACAGGACCGCTAAAAGGCCGGCACCGGCCTGTCGATCAGCATTGCTTGCCGCATTGCGACCAGTCTGAGCCCCCCCCCCCCCCCTACCCCTCGCCTCCCCCCATCCAACTCGGCGCGCGTACTCCATTCACTACCACGCACATGCTGTCGGAACAGGTAGACGGCGGGGATTCTCGCAAGGGCTTGGTGCGCTAAGATAGAGCTGTCGCTGTTTTGGGGTGCTCCGCGTAATAGATACAGTTCTATAGGTGCTCTAGATTCCCCTTGGAATGGTGCACGCATGAGGTCGGAGCCGAATGTGCCTGTGGCCTTGGCTTGCTCGAAGCGGTGGTGGGAATCTCTGCAGCTGGACTGTATGAGATAGCAGAGCGTCCTGATGGCTAAACACAAAAGCGCGCCCGGGGCTTTTTTTTTTTTTCAGCAGCAAGCTCATTCGTAGCCACGGTGCGCCCTGAGCCTTATTTTGAGCCGAAGTAGCGCTGGCGGCACCCGTGTAACAGCTGGTGTAGTACCGCTGAACAGCTGTACGGCGTGGTCGCACACCAACTACGATTTGTCTGTGACACCCACTCGCAGTTACTGCGTATTTTTTCTGTATGCGTGTTACTTCACTATAGGCTAGTCTTTTTAATAAATGAGTTCCCATTTGCTGACTACCTCAGCTGTATGTGCGTCACTTCCCTACAGGCTGAGCTCTTTAAAGAATGACTTTCCTGAAAAATTCTCGCGATGACGCATGTCCCCCATTTATTATCGCTCTGTTGCGTCTAAATCTTTCAGAGCTTCCGTCAGCCGTCCAACGAGCAGGCAGAGGACCGTCACTGCAGGCGAACTACATCATCGCAACATCAAATTTCCACCATTCTTGAATAGGTGCGTATGTTCTTTCCTTTGAAAATGTCCCCTAAATTTGGCTCATGTCTTCTTTTCCACACTTGAAGTAATGGCTCAGTACAAGGTTCGTTTTTCTTCACGAAGTACAGAAAAATTTTCTAGCTGTAATGTATACCAGGTCTCGGGCCACATAGCATATTGTTGCGGAAAACTGATAACGTCATATACTTCTACTTTAACTCGCTACCCGTTTCGCAAAAACAGGATCGTGGGATTACTTTTAAAGCACAAGGATCTTTTTGTAGACGGCCCGAGCGTGACGCTGTAGTGCCGTCTCTCCGCACAGAAAGTGTGAACGGCGCAGCAAATGCGTTTATATAATGTATTATGGTAAGTGTAGGTCATTGAGTCAAAACGAAAAACAAACAGGGCAAATGCGACCAAACGAAACTTACAGTCGCCCAACTTACGTTGGGTAAGGTATGTACATTAGATACATTAAAAACAAATTCAAATTAATGGGCAGTGTATCTCTTGCTTTGCAACCAACGGCACCAATAGACGACAGGGTATTGGCCTTCCCAGCCTCGTAATGCCCGCTTCTCTCTCCTCTTCTCTCCACGCTCTTGGTCTCTCCCCTTCCTCTCTCCAAACACCTCCCATTCCTCCCTTTTCCGCCCTGAGTAAACTACCCCTGACTCCATGCAGCTGTAAAGTCGCCGTCTCCTCTCGCTACTCCTCCAAAACTAAATACCTGAAATATTCGCGTCACAGTGATTGCAATGACGAGGCTTGTGTTTGATAAATCAGCGATTGCTGAGTAGCTTTCCATATTCCAGGAGAACTCAAGCCTTCCTCGCCAAGAGAGCATCGGGCAGTCCTTAGAGCTGCATTCGGCCGTCACATTGATTTGTCGCTTCAATTTATCATTTCGTTTCAGAAAAATAGCGAAAAGAAGTGTTTGGTCACTAAAAATACTCGTATAATACTATTGTGCTCTTCAGGCACCCTATACGGCACCCAAAAATGTCTGACGATTACTACACTCCGTAGAGCGAAGTTTGTGCGCAGCGCGTACTGCAGTCTTCTAGGTCGCGGCGCATAGCTGCTGTGCGTCAGGAAGTAGTCGCGTGATCCGCTAACGCTCGGCGGCGCGCACATTTCTGCCGCTATCTCGCAGCGCGTCGCCGCCATCGAGTATGTCGTTGTAAATTGTCTTTGAATCTCCCGCGCAAATGTCACGTGGTTCAGATGAGCCACGACACGAGGAGGACGTCGAAGGACCGATGTACGTGCATCACGCGGCGCGTGCTGGGTGTCTGCGGCACCCCCTCGGCATACCGCCCCCCCCCCCCCCCATCCCACTTTCCTCCTCCGTTTTCCTGCCGTCTTCGCTGTTTCCATCGTTCGCTTGGTTACGAAGCCGACGAACCCGCCAAACCACCGTAGCGGACGCTTAAGTGCTGCGCAGTAATACTTAGTAATACTTAGGGCTTCATAACGCATGCACCTTAGAGCAAACTTTATCCCAGCAACAAATCATGGGAATAAAAATGGTAGGGATACTAGTAAGAGATAAGAAAACAGCAACGTGGATTTGGGTACGAACTCGCGTACAAAATATTGTAGGTCACGTTAAAGGCCAACTGAACTCAAATTTTCGACAACGTAAAAATAATGTCACCTAACAGTACACATAAAAAGCGTGCGAAATTCAAAATACTGCGTTTCAAAGATCAACGTGCGTGACGCAAACGGCACGCGAAATTGGCGTTTTCGGAACCGAAACTGAATAGAAAAGGCGGCCATTACCGGCGGCCGGACGTGACGTACGTCAGGGAATGGAAGCGGCCGCGCTAGCACCGGCGGCCGCTCAGAGCCGCCTTCAAATGCGCGTGGTAGCGTCGCGTTTGGCACTGTTATTTCCGCAGAAGAACTTCCATCAACGTTTGCCCATGATAATGGAGTTATGCACAATTCCGGCATAGCATCGAGATGAAGTAGACCATCCGACATTAATTTTTTTCCATCAGAATAACTACGGGAGTGGCGATTCTTGGCATTGCGAGTAAAAAAGTGGACCCTGATTTACAAAGCTACTTGCTCCTACGGTATCAAAAAGTAGCTTTCGTTAGCCGGCGCCTCGGAAATCACATTGATCACTTTGAAGGGAACAAACTGCAAGCGGGCGGAGATCAATCACTATTTCTACAATACATTAGGTACAAACCACTTCGTGAATATCGGCCCAGTATTTTTCACCTTGCTGCACATCGAGAATCGAATTAAAAAAGTGGTCTGAAACTATAAGCCAGCTTCCACAGCTAAATGGTGCACTAAAACACGAAAAAGTTTCCTATATGTAACGTTGTTTTCTGCTTTTACCAGAGGCATGTGCTGTTGAAAACACTTTACTTTCAAGTGAACTAAATCTAACGCTCTTCAACAAGTAAATACCTCGCTTGAGAATTGAACGAAAAATCTAGTTTATTGTTTAGGAGAGGAGCAGTTTTGTTAGCTTTCGCACTTCGCGAAGACGACGGCCGATATCTGAGCTGATGTATTTGTTACTACAAAAAAGGCTGATTTTGGTTCACTTAGTGAGTGAGGCAAAAGACACACAAACGTTTATACCTGCGTGTACACCAACTCTAGTTAGGTCGTGAAACTTTTGGAAAAGTCTAAAAGGTGGAGGTGGCGTTGGGCCAGCCCAAATATGGCCAATATTGGACGCGGAAGTGCAAGTGGTCAAGAATTTATAAAATATCTTTCTGTAGTAGGTGCAATAGAAGTGACAAATGTAGGGTAAGTGCTCGTATCGCGCTATTTTTTCCCTTGAGTGAAAATATTTTCAAGTAAAAAAAGTTTTGCTAACTCCGAAACGTTCGCAAGCGCGTGAATAGTTTGTAGGCTTCTAATCTCTTTTATTGCATTGAAAAAGAAATCGCAGATATTGCTACCTATGCGGTTAGTTTTAAACATGTGATGATGACGGCGGTACAGCGCGCTGGTGTAGCAGAGAAATCCCGGCCGAACGCATTCCTGCAACCGGCGCAGCGCCATGCAAGTCGCCGGAGAAACGCGAGCTTCATGGGACAGGTTCCCCAACCTCCGTCACAGGCCGCTCGGAACTGGTTTCGGCGACTCTCCGCCAGGTGCATACGTCGTCTGCTCGGGGGTGCTTTGAACGAAGGTACCTGGCGTGCTCTGTGATACCGAAGCTAAGGATTTCGCCATGGTGATTTTAAGAGCATAGACTACTTATTTGGATGAAATCTGGACAAGCAAAAATTTGAGTGCAGTTGGCCTTTAAGCGAAAAATGCGGCTGGGAAGATCATGTAATGCGGATGCAGGGAAACGGATGGACCATCCGCTTAACGAAATTGTTATCAACGGAAACTAAATAATAGTGTTGAGAACTGTTTTGATGAAGGAATGAGCTGAAAAAATTCGAGTGCAAATACCCTTTACAAACTCACGGTAGCAGGGGCCGTAAACTATGGAAGCGGCCTTTGTCTTTCAGAGGACAGAAACAGCCTGCTGGGAATGATGGTAATAATGACTCAACCCTAGCTCTTACAGTCCTTCGTTTTCCTGCCCTTCAATCCCCTCCTCTTCCCAGCACCTGTTCAACGCCCCTCCACTTGCGCCAAATTCCGCTCCACCTGTTTCTTTGCATTCTCCTCTCCTCTCCTTTCCTCAACACTCAAGCATTCATACCACTCCACATCCCCAATCTCCTTCCCACCACTGGCCTCTTATATTTCCCCCCTATCTCTCTCACCTGTCTTCCCCTCATGCCGAATTCTCCTCTTTCCAACCCTTCATGCTCAGTTCCTCCGCCATTCTGCCTAATATTCGCCTCTCCCACTTCTTTCTAGAGCATTCTGCGGCGTATCTTTTAACAGCAGAGCCGTTTAAACCGACATAACTCCGTCCGGCGGGGACAGGATACCGCTAGCGCACGTGAGCGCGTGCCTCGCGGTGAGCACCCAGCGTCCCCGGCACGACGCGCCGGGCACGACTTTCGCGCAGTGGGTTTAGCAAAAACATTGTGGTTGATTCCTCTGTCATAGGAATCGGTAAAACACAAAAGCGAAATGTACAGCGAAATCTGCAGCCGAGAATGATCTGCGGGTGGGCGGCGGTCTTGTGGGTATTTGGTGGGCGACGTCTTGCCGGCGGGTCGCTTCGGCCACGGTGTACTCGCGTCATTTCCGTTACGGATGTGACTTCAGTGAAATCTTGGTGTATCTCGACATAAAACACTCTCGTGTTAAAATATAAAACCCGAAAACGAACAACCCTGAGTATACGTACTCTTTGATCCTGAAGGTTGCTTCCCCTCAAAAAGACCCTGTGTGCAGGCGTGCACCCTTTTCAGGCCGCTTGCTTCGTTGTACTGGCGTCACTTCCGTGACGGATATGACGTCACTCAAACGTTTGTGTATCCCGGAATAAAACACTTTCGTTTTAAAAAGAAAATACCGAGCACACGTCAGTGCGCATCTCGTGGCGACTGCTCGGCGTTGCCCAGGCTTGGGCGTGGGTTTACGCCACATGATGAGCTCCCGCCTTCGTCTTCGTCGTCATGTATACCGACGGGCACGTCACGTGTCCGCTGCGCCGAAGACGATGACGGCGAATGTGTCAAGCCACCCACCCGCCGCCGTGGCTCAGTGGCTAAGGCGGTGCGCTGCTGAGCACGAGGACGCGAGTTCGATTCCCGGCCGCGGTGGTCGCTTTTCTGATGGAGGTGAAAAGCAAAAACGCCCGTGTGTACGAGATATCGGCGCACGTTACAGATCCCCAGGAGGTCAAAATTAATCCGGAGCCCTCCACTACGGCACGCCTCATCACCTGCGTTGCGCCGGCGCGTTAAAACCCCCCAATCAATCAATCAAAACCAAACTCCCATTTGTCAATTTGATTTATTTGATTTGATTGTAGGGTTTAACGCGCCGACGCAGCGCAGGCGATAAGACGCGCCGTAGTTGGAGGACTCCGGATTATTTTCGACTTCCTGTGGATCTTTAACGTGCGCCGAAATCTCGTACACACGGGCGTTTCTGCTTTTCGCCTCCATCAGAAAAGCAGCCGCCGCGGCCGGGAATCGAACCCGCGACCTTGTGCTCAGCAGCGCGATCCCATTTGTCAAACGGATTTGGCTCATTTTGATCCGTGAAACAGCAGGATCGGGCTCATTTTCGCTACTAACTACGATCTGTGTGCGCGATTTTGGGGCGTTATATCAACTATTTTCTTGCCACCCCTTTCTTAGGGGAACGTTGCCGAGTTTTGCTTGTCACTTCGACTTATTTTCGGTTTTGTGATCTGGCTTATTTCGGAAAAAACACGCTTCATATATCTCCCCATTATTTTTTTGCAAATGAAATCTTATGCACACCTGAGGTAGACTATGAGTACTTAACCTGCCATTCCCGCGTTATTTCAGTTTAGAATGGACGTTGGCGTAGTCTTCAAGATAGCAAGTAAGAAAACAACGCGTTAAAAACCACCCAGAAAGCCGCCAGCACGTGCAGGATAAAGGAAGGCACAAAGATAAGAGTTCGCAGGCGTGCTGTTGTTCCACAAAAAACAAGAAACAAAAGATAAGGGAAACAATGGGCGCTACGACCAAAAGATGGCTCGCGAGTTTTGCGAAGCGGGGAAAGTGAATTGTATTGAAAAAACCTTAATTCAATTCATCATGAGAGGACGTAGATGAGACAGGAAGAGCGCAAGCAGGAGGGCGGTGGGGGAGGCAAAGAAGGAATTACACGGCACAGGCGGCAGGCGACTATCGTCTTTTGACATTCGCTGAGAAGGGAGCAGATACGCGACCACGATAATTTCGTTTATGTTTTCGGAACAAAAGCTAGCGTTGTCCTTTCAGCATTATGCGCTATATCGTCTGTTTAGACTTTCAAGGCATCTTCTGCGTATATTCAAATAGAAACTCGTCCATAACGCCACACTCTCGAGGCGTTCTTCTGATTAACAATGTAGCTGTTCGTAGTCATCAGTGCAATACGTGTTCATCGAAGAATAATGCCAGCTCGTGTGCAATTAGTCTTGGTTGAAATCAAACACGAGCACTTCTATTGTAGGCCATTTTTCCTTCCTGGCCCTTCTGTTTCCCCTCAAGTCTTGTAAGCCTTGTGTGCTCCTCCGGGCACGTTTCCTGCTCCCGGTAACAAGTTGGGGACTGCGGGGCGCAACTAGGTCTTACTCGAAAAGAAGGATGTAGTGTAGTTAGCAGGAAATGCGATGGCCGTATGAAAATGATGTTATAATCAACTCGCCCTTTATGGTAAAAAATAAAACATTCCAAGCCTATGCATACATTCGCGATGCAATTTTGCGAAGAACCAATGCTGTCTCATTATTGCGTAGCATCCTTTTCCGAGTACACCCCAGCGACGACCGTGTAACGCCCTGCATTTCCATAAAAAGGCAGATTTCGCGGCAGTAACACCCTTATTCGTTATAATAGTCTGATTGCATTTATTTGGTCGGGCAAAATTTTGGAAAACCAAACATTAAGGAAAAATATCAAAGAATAGCGACAATGGCGAACTATGTAACGCCCTGCATTTACACAAACATGTAATTTGGCGAAAGCGGTACGTACGTACGTTTGATCATTAGAATAGCATAAATGCATACAATTAGTCGGACAGAATCCTGAGAAACCAAAAAAATAAGAAAAATACAAATTTGCCAAAATGGTAACCCATGGAACGCCTTTTATTTCCAGAAAAATGCAGATTTGGCAGAACTGACACATTTAACCGTTTTATATGCGTAATTAGATATAATTTGTCGGACAGAATTTTGAAAAACGAAGAAATATAAAAAAGAAGAAAATAGCCAGATTGGGGAACCGTGTAAGGCATTCCATTTGCAGAAAAACGCCGATCCGGCGGAAATAACACCTGTAATCGTAGTAATCGCGTAATTGGAAATAAGTGGTCGGACAGAATTTTCAAAAGCCAAAAAATTATGAGACCATTATCAATTTTCGCAGATTTCTTATAACACAACATCTGGAGCGCCGATATAGTATCTACCGTGAGCTGAAACAACACAAAAATATAAAAAGGGAGCTCAAAAGGTTAGACTGCGCAATTATAAACCGAGATTTGTTGGCATTGCTCACCATTTGAAAAATATTTCGGAGTCTCATCACTATCGGTGTCCTCTGTGGAGCTTTTGGCTTTCCATGTTCATGCTCATCCAGCAAAAAACTTAAGTGGCCGTTGCAGCGGCCGGGCGAAACTGCGCCACAGCGCAGACATTGCGGGAAGTCCGTTGAGTGAGTGAGTTAGTGAAAAACAAAACCCAACTCCATCCAGTGTGTAATCCGCTGAAACAGCCGAGCTGTGGTCCTCTTGCGTCTGCTCGAACTTGAACGGGTTCTCACCCGAGAAGAGCAGTGCCGTTACTGCGCAGATTCTACGGTTCTCCAAAGGAATCAGCAGCTAAAAGTCCCCGGTGGGAGGATGTCTCACACCTCTAACGGGAGGGAGAGGAGGCAGCCTCTGCGGCACCATTGCGCCGTGAGTTCGGTCATCGCTTCGGAGACGGGCGGACATGTTTTTTCGCACTCCTGCGCTGTCGAGGCCTTATGATCGGCAGCCCGTTGCCCTGTGTTTGGATGTCGCCCGGCTTTCGCTCTGCTTTCGCTCTGATGGTGTGGGCCGTCGAGAGCCATCTCCCGCTCCTCAGTACCCGTCTGTCGGCCGCACTTCGTTCCAGGGGTCGCAACCGCCGCAGACTTCTCTCCTCGTCACTGCAAGCTCGCCTATACGCCTCACCGTTCCCATAGAGGCTTCTCGGTTCCCGGACACAGCATGACGCCAGCCACCAGTGTTCGAGAGCTGTAGTGCGTGCGACGGGATCGGCCACTGTGGAACTACTATTTTCTACTCTTTCCTCACCTTTGTAATCTTTACTTTTTCCTATCCCATTATATTTTCCCCACTATTCCCTTGCCAGGACTTGGTTGAGTGTAGGTCAGCTTCCCTGAGGGCTCAATAATATCCCCAAGCCATTTCTTTTCCTTCCTAATGACCCCCCTTCCCTGCACCATGTATCGGTCGGTATGGGAACCGGTTTGTGCGAGGCCGTCAGCGGGTATGCGATCCTGCCCCTATTGCGTGACGCACGACCCTCAGCAGACGGACGAAACTTTTCAATCTACAACAGCTCCGCTGTTAAGGCATTTTATTAATTTATTTAAGGGGGGGGGGGTGATTTCCCTATTCAAGCAATCCATGCTATGAGTAGGCAGCCTTCGCCTGGGGGCCAGGAGTAGCTGGGCGTCCCGATGGCTGTTGGTTATCATCTTCCCTCACAGCTGAGAGATGGAAAGGGGGATGCGAGGGTTAAAGCGACGGCCTCTGCTCATTGTGAACATTCGCACACTTTCAGTTCTCCATGGGTGAAGAAAGGGAAGCAAGTACTGAACTTACGAATGGCCATCCACGGGCTCCGGGATACGCCCACGTTGTTACGCTGGCGGACATCCAGCGCCTGGCCGAAGCCAACCTGGACATCGCCCTAAAATACTACATCGGCAGTGGCGCCGACCAGGAGCAGACCCTCAGGGAAAACATCGAGGCGTTCAGCAGGTGCATCTCTTGCTTACTATCTCATTCGACAAGTCAGGGTACTTTATTTTCACTTTAGGCATATTTTGGGCACATTTAAGTTGCAAGAATATTTTTTGCCCTATACAAGCGCTTATGGGAACACGAGCCAAAGTGCCATCCAAACGGTGCAAAACAAATTCCATTGTGTAGCTGGTTCGTTGTACAACTTTAGAAAACAGCGTAAGCTGGGGTCTGTGATACGCGACCTGTGATGTGAAATATACACGCAGGTGGAAAATTTATAATGCACCCGAGGATAATAAAGGAAATAAACGGAATCGGGTTGTAACCATTACTTTAATATTGGACAAGAATGAAGCCTAAAATGCGGAGGAGATGTGAGCTTCTGTTTAATTTAAAAGCCATTTAGAAAATATAGCGACCACGAATGCCCTCGCTTACTGCTTGATCCCTGCAGATTTGTTCACGTTGACCGTGATGTTAATAGCAATTACCCAGCATTACCCTAGGAACTCGTTACCGCAGCAGTTAGCCTAGGAGGTACTTAACGTGTATGACCTCTAAAGGCTCGGTGTAAAAACTGAACGTCGGTGCTGATCATGAAATGTATGAGAGCAAAATCATTTTTAAAGGTATACGATAGGTTGCTGACACAGTGCCGATATGTTTGACTTGACTATGCGTTGCCGTGAACTTGCTGTATCTTTTGTTTGCTTCGAATAATGGCCTTGCACGCAATGTCGCTTTTCTCTCAGCCCTCGCGCCTGCGTTAGATATTTTCTCTCGCTCATGTCACCTCTTGCATTCTATTTTCATCCGTTCGTTACACTTTCCAGTGACGTGCCTGCTAGCATTCGCCAATTATATCGCAACCGATGCAGGAATCACAACAATGAGAAACATTCTGAGACAAACAGGCAGGCAGACCAACTTTTCGCGTTCAGGTGGACCGAGGAAGGCTATAGCTTTCTAAAAATGACGGTGCTACCTGTAAGAGGTTCGGCAACGAAGGCGCCCCTTACGGTGGAGTGAATGCTTGCGCATTTACTCCACCGTAAGGGGCGCCTTTGTTACCGCGTAATTTTTAAAGCGAAGCCTTCTATTCCCCACTTCTCCCATCGTTTCGCCAAAACCCACTGCAGGAAAGCCAACTCACAGAATATATTTCCACGGAGCCACTTCAAGCGCATCAAAAGAACGCTACCCGCGATCGGAATTTATCCTGGGTCCCTCCCTCGTGTTATGGAGCCGACGGGTATACGATTGCGCCACACCGACACACTTTGGACTGTGACTTTGACTCAGGTTGCATAGGAGGAACCTTCGCGTTTGAAGCGTCTTCCTCTTAAGAAAGGGGCTATGGGATTTTTTATGATCAACAATAAAGACAAGAATGAAGTTATTGGCTCCGAACTACAGGTCATCTGATTGCAATTGTAACTTATAACAACATACCTTTAGCTGTGTTTGAATAAGTCGAAAGCGCTGCACTACTGGACGTAGGTATAGTTTGTACGGTGTTAAGTGTGGAGCTTGCGTTAAACCCACATAGTTCCTAAAAAAAAGAATCAAGCCTGTATGCTCGTGTCTACAGGACATCTCGGCTGGACTTTCCCGAGAGGGTTTGGCGTTACTCACCACAGGAATATTTAGGGGGATTCTTCCACATCGCTATTAAGTTTAATAATCGTGCAGGTGTTTGGAGAACGCATTCCAGGCATTGCATTTTTTGTATTTCTTCATCCAGGCTCCGCTTCAGACCTCGAGTGCTCGTGGATGTCTCGAAGGTTAAGACGACGACCATGGTGCTCGGCCGAAGCATTTCCTTCCCGGTTGGCTTTTCTCCGTCCGCCACTCATCGCATTGCGCACACTGTGGGAGAAATTGGCACAGTCCAAGGTACGTTACCACGCATGGCCGACAGAGTGGAACCTTGATGTTTCGACGCACAGCGTTGGAGCTATAAGAGGGGATTGAAAGCTTGTATTTCAACACTGAGCCGAAATGGGAGCGAACGACTCCTTGGTGCCTGTTCGGAAACGCGGAGGTATTGCTTCGTCATTGAGCAGCTGGGATAACTGCTGGTTACACATGGAAGAGAGATGTGTAGATTGTGCCAACAGACCCGGCGACGCACTTTCTATAATGATTGTCATGATGATGATTATGTTGATGATGATCCTGCCCTTCCAGGTCTGACTTAGGTTCCGGGTCTAGCCTAAGTTCCCAGGTCTAACCTGGGTTTAATTTATTTTCCGGAGGTGAAATTGGGGCGGTAAATGGAATAACGCCTGCCGCAAGGAAATTCCTGAGCGCAATAATGAAGCTTTCCTATCAGTTTAAGGTGTAACATTAAGGGGCAAGGAGAGAGCGGAGTGGGTGAGGGAGCAAACGCATGTTCAGAACATATTTATAGAAATTAAGAAGAAGAAATGGGTGTGGGCAGGGCATGTAATGCGAAGGCAAGATAACCATTGGTCATAAAGGGTGACAGAGTGGATCCGTACAGAAGGCAAGCGGGGCAGGGGGCGGCCGAAAGTTAGATGGGCAGATGAGATCAAGCAGTTTGCGGGGATAAATTGGGCTCAGTTAGCACAGGACCGGGATAATTGGAGATTAATGGGAGAGGCCTTTGCCCTGCAGTGGGCGTAAACAGGTTGATGATGATCGATTCAGGTGACCTGTCGCACAACTGTAAGCTTGAATAAAGTTATGAACCTCTCCTTTGCGCATCCCAGATTTCTGGCCCTGAACGACCGAATGAAGGGCAGAGTCAGGCCCCTACGGGTAATGAGCTCCCCCAACAGCAGCTCGAACGCGAGCATCGTCTTTTATAGCGATGTACACGACATAGAGGCGACACATTAATCTGGCAAAAGGAGTGAGCAAGGTTTGTTTCTCTTGATTGTTGACGGCGGTCACCCCTAAGAAATCCACTACACACATGCTAATACTTTTATCTTGTCTCCACTTATGTTGAAGATGGTGCTTACTGATAACAAATCTATTCAAGATGCATATTCAAATGATGACGCCTACTATTAAAATCCACTGAAGATGAATTTCCAGGTTATCAAACGTAAAAGCTTCAGATAGAAAGCAATGTGGCGAACGTCGTGTGAAGTTGCCACCACGTGCTAATAGCACGCGGTCCTGGGCGTTAATTTTCCAACGCCTCTCGCAATAGTGCACTTCGTACTTCAAAAGCATGTCGATCCTCGGGAGTTTTTATTCGCGCGTATAAAAATACATGAAATCCCAGCCATATCGGCTTCGCTTAAAATACAATTATGCGGGTTTGTCTATTGAGTTTTCTCTAATGTGTGACTGGGTTCACATGCGCAGCTGCGCAGGACGCCGGCGTCGTGATGATCCTGAGTGCCATGAGCACGGTGAGCCTAGAAGACGTGCGGAGAAGCGCCCCGAACTGCCTGCTCTGGCAACAGGCGTACTTCTTCCGGGATCGTTCGCTGACCGAGTCCATTGTGAAGCGAGCCGCAGCTAGCGGTTACGGGGCTATCGTCATTACCGTGGATTCGCCCGTCACCGGAAAGAAGGTCAACCGCATCAAGAACAACTTCCGGTTTAAGGAAGGCCTGAGGTATGCACACGTCACCATTATCCCTTCGTTGCGTCCTAGTATTCATTAACAGCGGATCTACGGTTGGTGGAGCCTTTTCGTCGGTGTGCTGAAGGTCTTGCATCCCGCAAGAGTGGGAACAGCTTCCAAGACCCATTGGCGGCCTCACAGAAACCGGTTCCCAGACCCACCGAGAGATGTCGCAGTGGTGTAGCAGTAGCGGGTTATTCTCCATCCCGCAAGGGGAAGCAGCCTCCGCCGCTGATATTTAGCTGCCGATTCCTTTGCGTGAACTGTAGAATTTGAGCGCCGACAGCGCTGCCGTTCTTCGGCGAGCGACCATGACGTACGGGTCGACACAAGAGTACCACAACTCCACTGTTTCAGCAGATCTCACTCTATGTGAAAGGGGTTTAGTTTTTGTTATTTTTGGAAGAAATCGAAAGAGTCTTTACTAGGTAAGACTGCCGCCTCGGGCCAAACCGCGTTCCAGATAAGCAGGACGTAGAGAAAACGCATGTAAGAATTCAGATTTGCCGCACGTAATCTTTTAATTCCGCTTTCCTATTGAGTGCATGACGCCCGCGCTCTTTATTATGCTACACACAAAACTTCATAGCCACCCTTCCACAAGAACCCCGCCGTTCGTAAAATGAATCCGAGGAATAACTGCTATACGAGACATTACTACGACAAAACGAAAGCAAATCATTCATTTCATGCAACGAAACCGCTCGAAAACAATGGAAACGTTTTTGTTTTTTGTTTTTTGTTTTTGTTCTGTGAAATTGAACCAGTGGCGTGTTCGCGCTTGTGTTCGGGCTCGTGTTCGGGCTGGAGGAAACACCTCTTGCAGGTGCCTCGCCCACTTTAGAATTGTCTTTCAAACACCATTGTTGAATTGCTTTACAGATCAAAATACGGCTGTCCAAAAATCCATAACTTCTGTCCGAAACCACCCGATACACTTATATGGCCGATAAAAATTTCATGTGCTCGCGAAATCAACAAAGAATCCAAAGGCTACGGACATGGATGACCAACTCGCTTCTTATTCCAAAAGCCAGCAAAAGTGAACCCTATGTGGCCCATTGGAGCGAAAGCCCGCGCAAAGCGCGATGCACATGTAATGCGGGTCGGTACCACGCAATCCCCAATTGGCAGGGAATATGGCTGCCGCGACCAGCCGCGCGGATGAAGTGGGGACGCGTGCTTCGAAGCGTGCGTGCGGTGTGTCGTCGGCCTTGCTGCGCCCACTGTTCTCGCTCCATGGTTGCTTTCCTGCTTCGGCGCACTCCGGCCGATTCAGGTACGTGCGAGAGAAATCCAAGGAGGAAAAGAAAACATTCACCCACTTAAAGTAAAAAATCAGTAGTGCTATTACGTTACACACTGTCTTTTATATGTTCAACAAAGCAATGCGGGAAAGTTAAGCACCCACGATTCCGCCCGTCCATGCTGTTGATGCCGCTGGTGCCGCCAGCAACATGTCTGTACGAGGTGTCTGTATTATCGCTGTTCACGCACGACCCGTGCTCTGTTATATCTACCGCGGCTCGGAGAAGTTCGCTGGAGCTTTTGTCAGCGCCAACCTCATACAGCCATGACCCGTCTCACCCACGGAGACCGACCCCTTACGAAAAAAGTGCAGAGACAAAAGAAATGTAAGGACATATGGCGGAAGCCCTTTCGTCATTTGTCTGAGCGGGCGGGTGATCGGCGGAGAGCGCGCACTGCGCTACGCTGCTCCAAATGGTCGGAACTGACGATGACCATGATCGTTAATGGTATCCTCATTGTAAAAGGTTGATGACGCGTCACCTCGCCAGATAATTCAATACATCGATGTTGAACTCTTTGTGTAATTCTAGCGCTGCTCTTAGGGCACGCTCAAAATAAATTTCGTCTGCTACAGTGCTAGCTGCACTAGGAAATATTCTCCTTTCTGCTCTCTTCCACCAGCATTCCAACCTCTTTTTTGTGTTGAATTCCAATGGCAGATCCGGAGCGGTCACCGTGCTGCACCGCGGAGCGCGCCGACTCCGCGAAGAGCAGGTACTACGAAACTGCCTTTGGATCGCAGCTGCTCCCGCCGGAGCAAAGTGCCGACCGTGACGGGAACAGGAAATCCCCAGCATTATTTGCGTCGCACCTTCCCGAAATCGTCTGGTTCCCGCGGGCGCGTTCATCTCGCGCTGCGCAGCTATGGTGGCTAGAAGGGCGGGCCACAGGAGGCTACTGGAGGCAGAGAAGGCGAGCACTGGCCGGAAGCGCAGACGGCGGCGACGTTCGCGACGCCACGCGGCAAAAGTAAGCGCCCTAGTGAGTTCCGGCCAACTCCACCGATTTCGGCGGAGCAAGTTTTTTTGCTCCACGGAGCGATCTCAGCTGCGACGGCGCTCCCGATCTGCCATTGCAACAGGATTTGGTTGCTCCCCATCTGCCTTTGGAACGCGCCTGCTCCAGAGAGAGTTCAAGTTCAAGTTCAAGTTTATTTCACTTTTTTTGCATAACATAAGCGAGTACAATGACAAAGGAGGTCCCGAAGTTGAGAACTGTCGGGGGGACCTCGTTACATAACGTAATTTTAATAGAACAAAACGCAGCAAGCATTGAGCAGGTTTTAGAACATCCTAAAATATAATTAAGACAAGCAAAAAACAATATATCGAACAGGAACCATGCAATAACGCTTCATTGAGAATTAGCACACAAATGTTCTGGAAAATCAATTATACAAAGCAAAAACACTTATAGTTTACTAGATATGTAGTTCTCTCAGAAGATATAATTTAAATAATTTACGAAAAGAATGTAATGCATAACTTGACTTAATTTCTTCAGGTATATTGTTCCAGGTCGACACACCAGCAAATTTTGCGGTCTGTTTGCCGTAGTTCGTACGCAGTTTTGGCGTCAAGAAATTGTTTCGGGCAGAGAATCGGGTGTTGTTTGCGTTAATGAGATGCTCCCGGGGCAATCCATCAATGGATATGTGATTATGGACAAGGCGATACATAAATGAAGCCAGATTTAAAATAAATAAGTCGTTTACCGGAAGCACACCTAGGTTAATGTAGAGAGGCATGGAATGAGACTGATAAGGAGAAAATGTAATGATTCGGAGAGCCTGATTTTGAAGGATTTGAAGAGGTTCGATATAAGTAGCATGCCATGATGAAATGCAGTACGAAAGATGACTATGAATATATGCATAGTATAACGAAAGAACAATGCGTGGGTGAAAATAAGGGCGCGCTTTGATAAGAACATGAATTCCGAAAGCTACCTTTTTAAGCAATGATTGCACGTGATGATTAAACTTCAAATTTCTGTCTAAGACAACGCCGAGAAACTTCGTAGTATCGGATAAAGAGATAACATGGTTGTCGAGAGTTAGAAACGCGCGCGAGGTAGGGGTTTGGGGGGAAGAAAATATCATAAATGTAGTTTTTGTTGGGTTTATTTGAAGACTGTTTATGGCGCACCAACGATGAACGTTTAATAAGTCTGAATTCAGTCTTTGCTGAATCTCATAGGCTGATTTATCTGATGTAAAGATGGTAGTATCATCGGCATAAATGAGGCTGTTTGAATGGGTAAGAATAGCAGGAAGGTCATTAATAAATAACAGAAATAGTAGAGGACCTAGTATGGAGCCTTGTGGAACTCCAGTGTTGATTGATTTAGAAGTGGAAGGTGTACCGTTAATGAAAACAATCTGAGAGCGGTTCGTTAAATAACTACGAAGGAATTCCAATGTAGGCCCTGATATGCCATATGCTTCAAGTTTATGTAACAAAATATGGTGGTTAATTTTATCAAACGCCTTAGTTAGGTCAATGAAAACTGCTCCAACGAGTAAACCTTCGTCGATAGCCTTTTTAATTTGTCAGTAAAACTAAGTACTGCTAGTTCCGTAGAGTAGCCAGGCCTGAAACCAAATTGGTGTGAAGAGAGTAAGTTAAATTTCAGGAGGTAAGACATTAATCGGGTGTAAAAAAGTTTTTCAATTACTTTACTAAAGAACAGGAAGAATACAGATCGGGCGGTAGTTATTGATACATAACCGGTCTCCTTTTTTGAAAACAGGAGTTATTTTACCAACTTTAAGACAATCTGGAAATTTGCCAGCTTTAAACAACTTGTTAATGATTTCGGCTAAAATAGGCGATAATTCAAGACACACCAGTTTTATCTTAGATGGGTGAATATAGTCTAGGCCGGGTCCGGTCGTTTTAAGAGATGAAATAACATTGTAAACTTCTGCCGTCGAAGTAGGACGTAAATAAAAAGAATGAGGACAACGTGACAGAACGGGTAAAGAAGGATTAATCTGGGAGCTATCACAGTTGGCAAAGTGTTCACTGAAAGCTTCTGCAATGTCACTGGGATCGGAAATAGAACAGTCATGAACTAATATTTTTGATAAATGTGGCGGGGTACAGTTGTTTAAAAATCTGTTGATTAATTGCCAGTTCTTCCGGGTATCATTGCCGTTCTTTTGAATTTCTTTTTCATAGTATTCACGTTTGGCCTGCTTCAACAACATTTATAACACGTTAGAATACTTCTTGAACCGATTTTTCAGAGAAATATTAGAAGATTGGGCTTTTAATTTTTTTCTGAGATTTTCCTTCTTAGATATGGAACGTAGCAATCCCGGAGTAATCCATGGATTCCTAGGGGAGCGATACCACTTCGTGATATGGGTTACAGATGTACATTCAGTGATGCACGCGCTTATTTTCACGGAGAAATCACGAAACACTTTTTCTGCGCATTGCTCTACCGCTACAGAACCCCAGTGAGTACCACGTATCAGTTCTACAAATTTTGTGGAATTAAATACGGACTTCGTATGGACACTCGTTTGAACGGGAGTATGTGCTCCTAGGCACAAAAAAACTGGGTAATGATCAGTGAATAAGTAGTCAATAACACCAAAATTCAAAATGCAGTCGATATTACACAGGATATGATCGATTAACGATGATGAGCCACTTGCATCGCATCTGGTAGGATAATTGATGAGAGAAGTCATTCCATAGCCAAGGTAACAATTCACATATTCAGCACAGGGTGTTCTATTTGTGTCAATAATGTTTATATTTATATCTCCACAGACTATAATATTTTTGTGTTCATTTGTTAATCTATCTAGAATGGTTGTCAACTGGATGCAGAAATCTGAATATGAAGAAGAGGGTGACCGATAGATGGACGCGATTATTGTACTACGATTATTCATTGGAAGGACGGCGGGCTCGAATTCCAGCCAGACAGATTCGCAATTGATGTTAATAAATGAGATGTCATTGCGACGCCTGTATGAAAGTGACGACGTAATTAGTATAGCAGACCCTCCTGCACGATGGTTTTCCCGGTTACAGTATTCCGAAGCGTATCCTGGTAGCGCATACAAATTACCGTCACCGACAGACAACCATGTTTCAGAGAGACATACGATTGAAAATGTGTGGTCAACTATAGAAAGGAATGCTAGCAAGTCATCAAAGTGTTTGCGAAGGCTTCGCATATTGAAGTGTATGAGTGATAATGCAGGTGATTGCTCACGGAGCAGTGCTTTGGCCTCCTGGCATGTGAATACACACGATGCCATAAGAAAAAGAACAAATGGTCATCAAGAGTGCATGCACAAGCCTAAGATATGAATCTGAGGTCTTCCACGCCAGAGATGCGACATACGCGGCTGTCATCAGTTTTCCTAGCCTTGATAGCACCATTGTCTGTCCAAAGGTGCTTCCAACTGTGTTCTTTCTTCAGTGATAGCGCCTGTGCGAAGAGACGCTTTTTTTCTGGCGTGAGATGATCATTGACGAAGATAGGTTTATCTGTCTTAGATTGAATTCCGATGTCAGTAGTTGTTAGTCGGGCCTTCCTAGATTTACTGGCGAACTCTATTTTTTTGGTCCTCGAAACAAACCGCGCTATGATGTGCTGCGTACCGTTCTTCGCAGGAACACGATGCACAACATCAATGTCCGTAGTCGTTACAGGGCATTCAACCTTGTTGCCAATCTCTTGGACAACTTGAAGGCAATTTTCGCCTTCAGAAAAGGGCACTCCTCGTATCTCTACATTGTTGATGCGCGAGTACTGTTCGAGATCGCCCATGCGCTTACCCAGTACTTTGTTTTCGGCTTTCAGAAGCTTGTTTTCCTTTATCAGACATTCATTTTCCGCCTTAACTTTTTCACATATCTCATTGAACATTTTGAGGCTCTCGCGCATTCCGGCAATTTCAGTACGGAGATCACCGACTTCCTTGGATAGATC
Source organism: Haemaphysalis longicornis (assembly GCF_048455015.1). Taxonomy (NCBI): domain Eukaryota; kingdom Metazoa; phylum Arthropoda; class Arachnida; order Ixodida; family Ixodidae; genus Haemaphysalis; species Haemaphysalis longicornis. The sequence goes on from NW_027526422.1 coordinate 130,470,096, forward strand.
AGCGTTAGTCACCATTTCAAAAGTTGCACAGACAACGTAAGGGCAGCAGTGAGGGCGGCAAAAACTCGCACAATTTCAGAAGCAAAGCAATCCGTGTACACACCTGCGTACGAAGAAACGACTGATTGAGTGCGATGCTCGTAGCCGCGCACACTGCTGCCACAGTGAACGACGATGCGCCGCGGCCCTTGACTTTATAGCCCTCTTGTCCGGGTGAAGACAGGCGCAGTTGACCAGAGCAGAAAGGTTGCAGAAAGAGAGCAGAAAAGAGAGAAAAGAGCAGAAAAAGAGAAAAGAGCAGAAAAGAGAGCAGAGAGAGAGCAGAAAGGTTGCCCCGGAAGTGCTCCGGATCTGCAACCATTGGAGTTCAACATTATTCACCTCTACATCCTTAAAGTTTGCTTCCTCTGTGCTACCCTTAAAACCTAGGACTGCAGGAAGCCCAATATTTCGGTCATATAGCTTTGGATGGACTTTCCAGCTCTATGTGCCGCACAGCTTCTGTTTCTCTCCCGAAGACTGCGCATACCCCATCGTTTTGTGTATACTTCCCTACAGAGCTCTTAGTTCGCGAGCAAGCTGCTCTAGACTAAAAATGCAAAGCACTGCCCTTGGAATTATCGTAGAAATTTTTCTTTCTGATGCCCAATTTCTCTGGTCTGTACATCTCAAACGACGTTTTAGCTTATTTGTTTCTATTAACTTATTTGTTTCTATCAACCTATTTCTTTCTATCTGCATTGTTTCTTTCGTGGTCATTTTCGCTGTCTTTGGTTTTCCGCTGTTATTTACCTAAAATCTTTAGCTATCCGCCTACGTGGATCCATTGCTATCAACCACATATTTTACTCTGAGCATCTCTAATTCCAAACGGCACCCGGCGCATATCTCCGTGCACTGCTTCGTTAGTTGTTTAGCAATGTGCTCCTAAAGCCAAACGGCCTGCCGTTTTCTGCTTTACTTGAAGCCATAATAGAGTGTCTCATTTTAAGCAGAGTATCGCATTCGAAAATTTGAGACCCGGAGGGCCGGAATTATTACTCCATTGCAAATACCTCTGACTACTTCGTATTTGCCATGCCTTCTGTTTGCTTCACTATAGCTGCATTTTGCTTGCTTCTGTTTTTAAGTTGTTCCTTGTGACCTCTTCAGGAATTTTCCCCTTCGTTTACCACACTCCCTAAGTCCTATATTATTTGACTTCGGGTAGCTCGCCATGCTGGATTGACACTGCATCAGAACTAGTGTCATTGTAAATGATTCTTCCCAATTTTTGATGCTAAAATGTAACCCGAGGTCTGTGGCTTCCGGTCACTAATATTTCTGAGCCGTTGCATATCTGTCTGGTTATCAGCTAATTGAAAAATTTCGTCTGCGTTTAACATTCTCGGAATACGCTGTTCTATAACTCCGCCTTGCCACTGGGCGTTTGGTTGAACCCTAATCGACTTTCTTCCGATTTTTTTCTCACCTTGCCATACACAGCATAAACAGTATTGGGCTCAAAGGACATCCCTGTTTTAATTCTCGATAGGTGTTGACCTGCTGTGTGCACTTCTGCATTTCCGCCCTTCCCATGTCAGCAGCACTGGGGCACTGGTGCTACCATGTCAGGTGCTACTACCGCCTCCTCGGGGCCGTGTTTGAAGCTTACGCACTGACACCGTTATGAAGTGCGGCCTCCCATCGTGCTTTCACTGGGTGCGGCCGCAATATTATCGTACGAGGAAAGCTAAAATGTCTGGCTCGCAATTCACACGTCCTGAGCACCCCCCGACTGCTTACGGCGCCAAAAAGGTCTTGTGTGACGGTCGTCACATGAATTCCCATACGAGTAGCGTGTTGTTTACTCATATGTCTCGTGCCTTAGAGCCTTGGTGTCTGCTGCTGTCTGTAAACGAGGGACATCTCCTAAGCGAATTAGAAGTGTTCCATGTCACGAGCTTCGTTCGCATTATTAAAAACACAAGTAAATGATCATACTCAAGTAAATGATCAAGTAAATGATAATGCAGGAACCAAGCAGGCCCCCCCCCCCCCCCGGCAGTCTCACAGCGGCGCAACGGGCGCAATTACTGGCAGCACAAAACTGGAACGAGCACTCAGCGCCGTTGCATTAGAAAATGTTGCTTCCACCTGCAGAACTCTGGAGAAGTGCGTAGGTACCCTCGGAGATGTTTTATCTTGAGCTTGGTTCGTTGGCATTCCCCCCAAAAAATCCCAGAAAAAATCTCCTCCAGCGCGAGGCGCCCGGCACGATCTTCGCCTAGCCGCGTAAGCGGAGCCAAGCCTCGCCTAGCTATGACGTTATCATCGCGCGCACCGGCACCACTCGACCTTCGAGCACACTCTGCTCAGCGTTCGTGGCATATTCTCGCGCGTGCTCTTCTCCTCGCCAGTTGACGTGCGTTTTCGCCTGAACTTGGAAGCCCAAAATACAGAACAGCTCGCTCTACAGACGCCGATTTCGCTAAGCCGGGTGCCGCGGGTTCTAGAGCGTGCTAAAGCGGTCTACTTGGGAGGCATGTCAAAGCTTGCGGACAAAGCGATCTGGGTTTGCCAGTCACGGAGAACTTTCAGCGGCGAGTCCACAAATCCATGTGAGGTACAACAGCCAGGTCTCCGATTAAAGGAAAGGGGCCGCCAGCACTGCTGTTTTTGCAGCCGTGCATCACTAGAGCAAGCTGCGCTAATTTTCAGGTAGAAGGGCAATCTTTAACCCGAAAGTGGTTTATTCCCGGATAAACGAAGATTTCGCTGACGTCATATCCGTCACGGAAGTGACGCCAGTACAACGGCGCAAGCCGCCTGTAATGGGTGCACCCCTGCACACAGGGTCTTCTTGCGGGGAAGCAACCTTTAGAATTAAAGAGTATGTTATAGTTAGGGTTGTTCGTTTTCGGGTTTTATATTTTAACACGAAAGTGGTTTGTGCCGCGATGCCCCAAGATTTCACTGACGTATTATCCATCACGGAAATGACGCCAGTACACCTTTGTTGAAGCAACCCGCCAGCAGGATGTCGCTCGCCAAGCACACCCACAAGACAGCCACCGACCCGCCAATCATGCTCAACTGTAGATTTCGTTGCACATTTCACTTTCACGTTTTATTGATTCCTATGACAGAGGAATCAACCTCAGTTTTTTTCTATAATTGATGCAGCTATCACGGGCATTGAGAGGCGATTTATTGCAGACTCCGGGGGAGGTGTGGATGTAGAGAGCACGTAAACTTCTCGTGTTTAACAGGCGATCAGAAGCAGATGCGGACGTAGTCTGACAATATAAGAGCATTGATATAGGAAAGCTTTTCGCATCCGCTTGTGGCGCGAGAACGCCACAGCCTGATTCCGTCGACGACGTGGCAGCGGTACCCCTGAACCTGCGCTCGTCCTCCCCCAGTATTTCAGGGAAGTGGAGAGCGTGGCCAGGATTATCATGGTTACGCCGCGCTCTTCCTTTGAAGCGGTGGTTGTAAAGCACGCTGACAAGACTGAAGACATGGCTGCCTAGTACTATACGGGACGAACGCCTGAACTGGAAGGCTCTGGCACATATTCATCGAAACATGGTAGTTTATCATCATCAAAAACATGTTCATCAAGAAATGTTCATCCAAACATAACAGAGTTAATGAAAAACTCTGTGAGCGCGTACAACAACTGCACTCGTGTTTTTGCACCCCCGGAAAGGGTCAAAAGCTGGAAAATCTAAGGACTCTGCCATTAGAATGCATATTTGGTCTCCTAAGGGGTCATTACGCATATGGTGCAAAATATTTATTATTAAACTCGCTGTCATTTTCTTTGAAAGCTTAAATTATTCTTGTCTATTCGAAGTAAACATGCCATCTCCATTTATAAAAACCAAACGGCCACCAGGGGAAGATGTGTTCCCCACTTGTAATTTTTCTTAACTACGTTCTCAAGTGAGCGTCCATGCGCTAACCCTAACGCTTCGGTGAGCCGGTTCCCGGCTCCCGTTGTGGCACTTGCAAGCATGCCGGCGGACGTGGAATCCTCTCCCACCACTCATGCCGCTTCTACCGAGACCATGGACTTCGACTCGCACAGTGGCCGCACCATTCACGCCGACAGCCCGTGGATCCAAGTTTTACACTCACGCTTCAAGAAGAAGACGGCTCATGCCCCGAGCATCGTTACTAACCCGAAGACAGCATCGCTACCAGCCGCGCCACCACGAGATGCCTCCACGCAGCGGCGCAACCCTCTACCACGCCTGCCTCCCAATAATTACACCGTGATCTATCGCCCCCGATCCGGCCTCGATCTTTCAGCCTGGTCGCCTCACCTACTCACACAAAGCTTAGCGACGGCAAGCAACATTCCGCAGCAGGAATTCTTCTCTCAAGTCACAATTCAAATTCAGACACTCCAAAACCTCATTGTAGCTAGTACGCCGAGTGAAATTCACGCCATAACCCTCAGCCGCATCTCCTCTGTTCAACTCAACTCTGTCCTGTACGAACTTCTCCCGTACCTGAAGCCTCCACCTGACACCTGCCGTGGAGTCATTCACGGTCTTGACCCCGGCACCACGAACGAGAACCTCCCGGACCTCCTCATAGCTAATGAACCTCGCCTTCTTCACTCACGCATGTTGGGTCAAACCACGTCAGCCCTCCTGACATTTCAAGGCCCGCACGTCCCCTTTTATGTAAAAGTCGGCAGTCTCATCTACCGCTGCCGCCCGTTTCGAAGAACTGTTCAGTTCTGCCGACTGTGCGGAGACGTCGGCCATCGGCAGGACGTCTGCCCACACCCCGACCAACAAGTCTGTCCCGGCTGCGGAACTCCCAATCCCACCGATGACCATCGATGCTCACCAAATTGCAAGCTGTGTGACCTTCCCCACATCACCGCTTCCAAGGACTGCCCCCAACGCCTGATTCCAACGCTGCCCGTGGTCAAGCGGAAACATCCAATGCAGCCACCAGTCTCGACCTACAATAGCAAGCTTCCGGACACAACAAATCAGGCTCGAACTACCAAACCGGTGAGCTGGTCACAGGCCGTTCGTAGCGCTCCCACTGCTCAACATTTTCCTCCCCTTCCGAAACCCACGCCATCAAGCACTCGTACCCACACTACCGTCGACACACACACCACACCTGCCACCTCATCTTCGTCCGCCATCGATGGCCTCCTCACAGAACTACGCAACCAAAACGCGATGCTCCTCCGACGCATAGAAGCCCTTGAACAAGAATCACGCACTCGCAGTAGCGATCGCGTTTGCCAGCACGAAGATCATGTTCGGGTTGAACAATCTGCGCCCTCATCCCCGTCAGCTCCTCCTCCCCCACCCATCATCACTGCTGAAGATATTTCGGCGCTCATAGATAGGAAGATACAAGTAGCTCTTGTAGAAGTGAACCAAGCACTAGCCACAACTACCAAATCAATCGTCCAGCTCGGAGAAACTATCACAGCCCGAATCACAGCCCTAGAGCAGTCTCACTCCTCTATCGGCCAGATGCTTGAATCACTTCATCTCCGTCTCGATTGCCTTGAACTCGAACAACCCCAAAACCCCAAAAAGCCTAAAATCGATCAGAGCAGCGACGAGCAACTTGCCTCTATAACCCCCCTTCCAGATGACTAACGCCTCCACTGTTACAATCTTCCAATGGAATTGCCGCTCTTTCCTCAGCAAACGCTTTCAACTCGGCCATTATACTCAGCAACACCAACCTGACATTTTGGTCCTACAAGAATCGGACACCCCTTCACCAAAACTCAGAGGCTACGAAGCTTACACTCAAGATCCGAGTCACCGCACCGCCACGCTCGTATCCAAGACTCTCGCCGCCCAACTACACGACATTGCATCGCCCATCGCTCATACCTTTCTGGAAATTCTTCCCTCCCACCCGAAGAGCACAAGCCTGTTCATTCTCAACATCTACAGCCCTCCAACGCACTCCCTCACCACCATCGACCACCTCATCCACAACGCAATTCGCACCTCTCGTACCGCTCCTCTCATTGTTTTAGGTGACTTCAACGCTCCGCACCCAGCATGGGGCTATCATCACGCAACCAAAAAAGGGGCAACCTTACTCAACGCCACACAGCAGCACGTTCTCACTCTCTGCAACGACCTTACCACCCCTACACGGCTGGGCAACAGTGTATCACGAGATACGAACCCCGACCTCACCTTTTCACATAATATTTCCTACCTGGAATGGCAGTGTCTTGACGACACATTGGGCAGCGATCATCATATTATCTGTATCACTATACCCCGCCTCACCCTCAAACCTCGCATCGGTCAAGCCACACTCACCGACTGGGAATCCTTTCGTAAAGATCCTGAACCCTTTCAAGACACTATCACCAACCTAGAAGAATGGACTTCGCAATTAATCACGGCTGTCAAGAAGCATTCCAAGACAATTCCTCTGACGGTGGAGAATCCCTCAGTTGACTCCCATCTTCTCCATCTATGGGAGGCTTGCCGCGGCCTCGTTCGTAGATGGCGGAGGCAGAAATATAATAGATCCCTGAAACGTCGAATTGCTGCCCTGACCCAAGAAGCTGCTATCTACGCGCACACCCTTCACAAACAAAACTGGGCTACCTTTTGCGACCAGCTCCAAGGAACACTCAGCAGTAAACGCACGTGGCACCTCCTCCGTAGTCTTCTTGGCTCGAAACCTGCCAAAGCTGCCACCCACAATCACGTCCGCCGTCTTCTTAACAACTATCCCCATTCGAATGATCAGCTACTAAAAGAGCTCAAGACCACCCTTTTTGGTACCGACAGCAATACCTCTCATTTCTGCCACGCTGATTACACTGGCGCTCCACCTTCAAGCCACTGTCACCCAACTTACCCATCTCATCAAGCGCATCACAAACCAACGTCAGGGCCTCAAAGAAGACGATACAATACGACTAATTCAAGCACTTTTAATTAGTCGCATCACATATTCCACCCCATACATCGCCCTTAAACCCAGAGAACGGGAGAAAGTCGATATACTAATTCGAAAAGCTTTCAAAATTGGACTTGGCCTCCCCGCTCAAACCTCTACCTGTCGTTTCTTCCAACTCGGAATCCACAACACCCTCGAAGAACTCCTGGAAGCTCAACGCAACAGCCAACTCACCAGACTCCTCCTTACCAGCACCGGCCGACACGTCCTCCAGGTTCTCGGATACCCGACCCCACCTGCTTCACAAGCCCTTCAGCGCATTCCATCTTCAATCCGGTCCCACATTACTGTATCCAAAATTCCTAACAATATGCACCCAGAATTCAACCAAGGTAGAAGGCTCTCCCGGGTTAAGCATCTGCGTTCACAATTCCACTTTCATCCCGATACTCGCTACACCGACGCCGCCCTCTACCCCACACGCCAGGCTCATGCTCTGGCGGTTGTAAACTCAGAAGGCACACTTCTCACCTCCCTCACAACTCTCTCGACATCAACCACCACTGCCGAAGAAATTGCCATAGCCATCGCCGCTACAACTGGCTCCGAATACCTTACAATAATAACAGATTCCCAGCAAGCCTGCCGTAACATTCAACGTGGACGCATCTCACTTCCTGCATTTGCATTCTCGCCTCAATCAATCCCCTCCCCGACCTGTACATCGTCTGGACCCCTGGCCACTCGTCCCTCGAGGGAAATGAGGCGGCTCACGCCGCTGCCCGCGCCCTTCCACACCGGGCATTTCCCTCAGGAACAGAACCTACGGTCCAGCCTCCTCCAACTCCCGCTGTTCCATCACGCTACCACGACATCCTGCACCATTATCGCAACGTTCGCCTCACTTTGCCTCAACCTCACCCTCAACTAACCAAGGAGGAAGCAGTCATCTGGCGTCGATTACAAACAAACACATATTACAACGCACCCATCCTCCACGCTATCTCCCCTACCCAATACACCCTCACCTGCCAATTCTGCCCCTCTCTTATACTACCTACCACATGGTGTGGGCCTGTCAAAACACCCCATCGCTTGCCCCCAATCCCAGACCTTCCCCAGAGCAGTGGGAGGGCCTGCTGACCAGCTCCCGTCACGCTGACCAGATCTTTCTGGTCACCCGTGCCAGGGCTGCAGCCAAGGCCCAAGGGTACCTGGACTGAGGTGAACCCACCCCACCGAGTGACGTCTCAACCACCACCGTCTGCTCTAATAAATGTTTCTTCTCTCTCTCTCTCTTACGCTGCTTCTAGGAACACATTTGACACATCTGGAAGCTACGAGCTATCGAATAATACTGATAACTTTGGCACATACAAAAGTAAACTTTTTTTGAGGCTACTGAAGAGCAGAAACCCCGTATTTTTAGCATCAACAGCATTTAGCGCGCTTACAAAGCATCCGTAAGCAACGCGAGTTGGGCTTTGTTAGGATATGTAACACACTCTTAATGTTCTTTTTTGTACCTTCAGAGCCTAACTCCTCAAATATTTTCGATGGGAGAGCAACTAACTCAACCTTAAGTAGGAACTCACTCATGCTAGGCATTCATCATCGCCCTCACATACCCTACAAGCTGTAAAATCGAATCTCTCCAGCGAGGGCATCTGTATTAAAGAATTCTCCCACTTCTGGTACACCACATCATGGATGGTCTCTCAGTATCACGGCGCCAAAAGTCATCATCCAAGCGACCAGCATTGATTTCAAACGTTTTGCGCACTACTATGGCTGTGTAAGGACGCTTCTTAAAAGAGGCGCGCGAATTTGATCACAAAGATTAATGTTAATAGTTCAACAGGAAATACCCTTCATTGAAAGTAACTAAGATTGGCTTGCGCTATAAGAAAGCCTACATTGCTCATGTCTGGAGGCGACCAAAGCTGTAGATTAGTAACAAAAAATAGAAGCATCCAGACCACCTTGCGTACCGAAATCAATTTCCAGTGATAATAACCGCTCTGTAAATCTTCCTGTTCCATCGACTCCTTCACTGCCTCTCCAAAATTATTAGCCTTACTTATTGAAAAAGTTCACTTAAGAACTCACTCAGAAATCATGAAGCAATATATGATTATGTGGGTGTCATGATTAAAAACTGCGAAGCAGGATGTCTCCGGAGTTTGACTGGTGCATACGTTGGTCTTCGGTGATCCAAACATAGTACGCAGACAAATACATTTAAGTAAGGTCACTATTCCCTAACTTAGAAATCATATTCGATGGTATCTGTGTCATTCTACTTCTTTTATATGTACCGTGACACTCAATACGAGTACCTTTCAACAACGCAGTTGCACTCATTCCGGCCCTAGCCGGCACAGCGTCAGCGCAACTGAAATCTAACAATACAGGCTGATTGTTTCCCTACGGCATGTTGGCGGTGTGCAGTTTAAAATATTTCGTGTGGGAACCTTTTCAAATTCTAACCACTGCTACTGCTGACATGCCACCATGACAACATTAGGTTGGTTTTGGGCTAGGAGGGCTCGCTGTCGTTGCATCTCGTTTTCTTCGTTGTGAGTCCCGAAAAAACGCAACGAATATACGCTGTTTATAATAGAAGCACAAACACCCAATCCAAAAATTATTGTAAAATTAGTTTAAAAGTGTTACAAGGGCTTCTTGTTCACTTTCTGGCCATAGCTTTGCCAACCTCGAGACTTCATCCCCGGGAAAGACCTTCACCTTCGACACACGTAGCGAGGACTTCGTGGGGAACGTGTTCTCACCAAGCGCTACCTGGGAGGACGTCCGATGGCTACGCAACATCACTGAGCTGCCGATTGTCGTCAAGGGAATTCTCACAGGTAGATTGGACGTTGCTTACGTGTTACTTCTGGCAATACGCATGTAAGAATGCCGGGCCTTCCTGCAAGGTCGTCTAAGAAGTGTTTGCATTCCACCGAGAAAAGCCAATTTGGCGAGTACGTCGTGTTCAGTGCTAAAAATGCTAACTTTTATCCCGGTTGTCACCATCATTCCAAAAAGTAATGAAATCAATTATTGCCCTCTTATAACATAGACATTTGGATGAGAGATGGAGCATGCCACATTTACAGTAAATTTGAAATGTCCAAGCACAATAACACTCACCGTCACAATCGAGTGCTTGGCTGTTGCAAGATGGGTACAATGTTGATCCTCGATAAACCAAAGCCTCTGTGAGAGAAATGGTTTGTCCAGGATAGGGTGGGATGCAAGGCAAGTTCTGCCTCTTGAAACGGGTGCTGTCACGTCGGGCGTATGAAGGCGGAAAAGGTTCAGCTAGGCGGCAGCAGCAGGAGGATGTTGGGGTTGCTGGTGAGGATGATGCGAGTATTGAGATCGTCTCATCGACGACGCCACGAAATGCTTTCTGTCTCATCGGGGCAGCATGGCGGATTCCGATTTTGTAAGAGGTCATCTGCGGTCTGCAGCTGCCGCTACCCTAACACGGGTTTCTGCCGCACAACAGCGTGGGATGGACAAGTGCAAAAGACGCGTGTTCTTCTCGACGCGGCGGCAGTACGGCTTACGCGTCGTGTTGCTTAACCCAAGCAGCCGGGTTTGATCGGCGGCCGTAGGGGATGTTTTCAGCCGGAGGCAAAAAGTGAAGACACCTGTGTGTCGAGATTCCGTATCATCTCGAGATCCCCACGAGGTCAAAGTTAATAAGGGGCCCACCACAGTGCCACGCCACAGAGCCCAGCGTAGCCCCGCATGGAACCTTTAAAATTACTGCTACGAAAAGGACGCTCTGCATTGTCTCCAGGCCAATGTTACCTACGCATGGTGGTCTGCTATTATTGCACTGTACGTGCAGCAGTGGTGCGATGTTTCACAAGCGTTTTGGTGCCGAGGAGGCTCATCTGCGTTTCAGTGCTCCCACGAGAAGCAGAAGCCGCGAGGCTTCACCTTCGGGCCCTCCTAGGCAAAGATGGTTTTGCCACCTTCTGCTGATGACACACCTGTCCGCGTATAAACACCGAAAATAGTTAATCCCTAAGGTCACGGCAGAGCCAGGGGCTCCTTAGTAAGCTCGTGTGTAGCCCCATTTCCAGATCCAAACTTACCCATCTTTGCACGTCGTGTTGAGCGTGCGCCGTGCAACTCAGCAAGACCCGTCGTCTTGTGGGTCCTCAAGACCGGGGCGGCTACATTAATCCACACTCACCAGAGGTCACCAGTAAGTAGGAGATGAGAAATCCAGGTGTACGTCCTCCACTGGAGCAGAAATGCACATACGCCCGTCATAGTTCCTAATCAGCGAGGGAAGGCCGCCTTTCTTGTACCATCCCTGGGCTCCACAGCTCTTACAATTACGCGCTTTCAATCAGCTGTTCTTTCTCTCTTTTGAATATCTGGGAAAAAATGGTCCTGTGCATCATGACACCACAAATCATACTTCAAAATGGGAAAGGCGCCATCTAAGCGCATGAATGAGAAGGCAACAAGTTAGACGAATCACGACATGGTGAAACAGCGTACTTAAATTTTACATGATGTCGACCATGGGGGGGGGGGAAGAAGCGGAGCAAGGTGCGCGCCAGGCTATTCCTCGTCGTCTTTGCTGGTGGGTCATGGCTCAATGGGGCATTGTCCACCTATGTGTCCAGTGACAATACGAAGGACAAATCATTCAGTGTTCTCTCTGTTTCATAAAAGTTGCTTACCAAAATTTTAGTAAGCTGCACAAGTGTAATCCTAGATTTTGAAGAACCGGGTGAAGAGGCTGAGTTTATGAAAGCTACTTAATAATAGATTCTATAGTAGTAGCAGTAGTAACTTTATTTGAGCTCGAGGCGTTTTCAGACGCCACACGAAGCGGTTCCCAGGTCGCGGGAACCGTATTGGGCCAGCAGCTCCTGGCCCCTGGCCGTCAGCGCGAGCTGGGTCGGCAGGGCGGGGCTTGACCGCAAGGTCTCCCATCGCTCGTGGAGTGGGGTAGGGGGGGTGGAGGGAGGGTGGGGGATATAGTGGCCTTGAGTTCAGTGCACTCCGCCAGTATGTGTGCGAGCGTGCCGCTGTTTGTTTTACAGAATGGGCAGCGGTAGCCCTCGTGTTCAGGGTAAAATGCATGCAACAGAACGGGGTCGGCTAGTAACCCCGCCTGGATGCGCCGGAGTATTGTCTGTTGCTCCATGGACACGGTGCGGTGTGGCTCGGGGAGGGTACGCCGCTCGTCTTTGTATTCGTTCGTAATTTCTTTATATGTGAGTGCCGGAGTTGGGGTGTCCGTGTCCTGCCCTGCCCGGAGGGCATACAGTTAGGTGGTAATGCAGAAATGCACGGGCTATAATATGCCTCTTTGAATTACATATAAAATTACAAAAAAACTTTCATTCAATACAAACTTGTGCAGCTACAGAAACATTGAACGAGCAGAAAGTAGAGAAGACGCAAGACGTGCCCACGTCATCCTATACAAGGAATGTTTCGGAACAATAACGCTTCGCCAGAACATTTGGAAGTTCTCTATTATACAAAGGGCGACAGGCGAGCGGCACCATCTCCCCTAAACTGCTCAGGGCATGTGTATGTGGTATTTAGGTAGCTTTAATGGCAGATACCAAGGATGCTTGCAAATGGAGAATATTTCAGCACCTCAACATCTGTTGAGTACATTTCATTGTACAGTAGATCGGAAGAGGACCTGCATAGGTTTCTTCAGGGTCTCTACTTAGAATTTTAAGTCGTTCCGACAAACATAAATATAAATGTTCTAAAGTAGTAATATTTACACGTGCAGAGAGTGCCACTTTAGCTTGGCCAAGGAAATGCTGGACGAGGTGCGTAAATATAACTTTCGGAATGCTTGCCAGTGCCCATTCCGACAATGATGAAAATATCAGGCGTAGAGTTCCATAAGCAGGCAAGCATTCGGAGAACACTCTGAAGTAATGTACACGAGGGTAGCCGTGTCACTGAAAAGAAGAGAATACAAGCAATGCGCCACCCAGTAACGGTTGACAGTTCAAACACTTAGAGACATACTAAGCGCCTCCAAAAAACTTTCGTCGACCGAACAGGCCATTTAAAGATGAAGAATAAAAGCAATGTTTCTGGATAGAAAGGGAGACTGTGGCATTAGGGCGGGTGGGGACCTTGGGTGGAATGCATCATCGCTCAAACTACGAGCAAGTTGTAGCAGTACAACACTTCTAGTGCAAAATGATCTTCCGCGCTGGTCTCGATGGAAGAATAGTATGGGAGGGGAGCTTCTAAAGTCTAAGTTCAATGAACGAAAAGAAAAACCCCATCTGGCTGCCTACCTCTTCCACGCATAGACGAAGTCACTAACAAATGTCTCGCAAATGCTGTCTATACACCAGAAGCACACCGCAAGTTGTATACACCACACCTTTCCCCTACCCGGATGTCTTTACTGTCATACCACAACTTTATCGGTGCTTGCCCATCTTGTTTGGTAAGGACCAGCCTTTGTCAGACATCATGCATTTACATCCTCGGAGCAGCAATCGGATGCGCTATAACTTGATGCCCAACTATTACCTGAAGATGCCGGTTACTAAATCAAAAGCGGTCCAGCACAGGCTGTTTAAGTGGGTAGTCCACCGGATGTAACGGCACCGAACTTTCGAACCTCTCCACTGCTGATACAGTGAACTGCCCCATTAACTAAAGATGCCAAAAACTATGAACAAGAATTGTGGGTAAGCATGATGCGGCGAATTGCCAGCCCGTGCGTCATCATGGTAAAGAACTCCCTTGCTAGAGACCGAATTCAAAGTAGAAGATCGGTATCTCAATGGAGGTATGAGCTGAGAAAATTTCGGGGCAGTTGAAATGCCATGGTACAAGCAAAAATGCGTGTTCATTTAAGTTGGCTGGTGATGATGAGTTGGCTCGTGAAGAGATGCAGCGATGGCGTAGAGGTAGAACACCCGCCTCGCGTGCAGAAGGACCGTGGTTCGAATCCCGGTGCCGGACAATTCCCACCGGATTAAAAAAAAAATCCGCGTATTGATGGAATTGCACAAAGGGGCTTGGGGTGCGGCCTGACCCCGGCGACCATTGCCGGTAATGCACTCCCTCACCAGAGCAGGATTGGCCACCCTGGTGTAGTAAAGGCCACAACCTCCCATGAATACGCCAGTTAACCCTCGGCCCTCAGTCCCCAGCGGCTGCGAAGCAACTGACCACGGCGGCGGTCAGACCTGTGACGCAGCAGAGGGTGCTAAGAATCCCTGGATCCGGACAGGCCGCCAATGAAATCTGAACCTGGCAAAGTTTAACGCGCGAACCTTATCTAGCGAAGCAAGTCTCGAGGTGTTGTTCGAGGAATTAGAGGGCATTAAATGGGATGCAATAGGGCTTAGCGAGGTTAGGAGGGCAGGCAAAGCCTTTACGGTGCTGAGAAATGGACACGTCCTATGTTACCGGGGTCTACAGGACAGAAGAGAGCTGGGAGTGGGACTTCTGGTCAATAAAAGCATAGCTGGCAACATAGATGAATACTATAGCATTAACGAAAGGGCAGCAGGTCTTGTAATCAGGCTCAATAAGAGGTACAAGCTCAAGGTGGTGCAGGGCTACGCGCCCACATCCAGCCACGACGACCAAGTAGTGGAACGCTTCTATGAAGATGTGGAATCGGCAATGGCTAAAGTAAAAACACAGTATACCGTAGTTATGGGGGACTTCAATGCTAAAGTAGGCAAGAATCAGGCTGGAGACAAGGCAGTTGGGAACTATGGTCTGGGCTGTTGAAATAGCAGGGGGGACCTACTAGTTGAGTTTGCAGAACGGAATAACCTACGCATAATGAATACCTTCTGTAAACGGGAGAGTCGGAAGTGGACCTGGAGGAGGCCGGATGGGGAGCACAAAAATGAAATAGACCTCATATTATGCGATAACCCTATCGTCGTGCAGGATGTGGAAGTGCTCGGAAGGGTAAGGTGTAGTGACCACCGTATGGTAAGATCTCGAATTAGGCTAGATTTGAGGAGGGACCGCAACAAGCTAGTACGAAAGAAGCCGATAAATGAGCTAACAGTAAGACGTAAAGTAGAAGAATTCAGGATCGCACTGCAGAACCGATATTCTGCCCTTAACGAGGAAGCCGAGCTTACGACACAGGAAGCCAGCGACAACCTTACACGCATTATCACGGAGTGTGCAGTAGAAGTCGGGGGCACTATGGCTAGACAGGATACTGGTAAACTTTCACAGGAGACGAAAGATCTAATCAGGAAACGGCAAACCATGAGAATCTCTACCGCAGCTGACAGAATAGAACTAGCCGAGCTGTCGAAGTTAATCAATAAGCGTAAGACAGCTGACATACGGAAGTATAATATGGAGAGGATCGAATACGCTGTAAAGAACGGAGGTAGCCTGAAAGCAGTGAAGAGACGTCTTGGCGTGGAGAAAAATCAGATGTATGCACTTAAGGATAAGCAAGGCAATGTCATCACAAATAGGGATAAAATAGTCACAGTGGCCGAGGAGTTCTATAGGGATCTGTACAGTAGCAGGGACATACAGGATAATGCCGAACGAGACAGTAGCTCAGAGGAGATAGACATCCCACCAGTAACGACCGAAGAAGTAAGGAAGGCTTTGAAAGAAATGAAAGGGGGCAAAGCACCTGGTGAGGATCAGATAACAGCAGACCTCTTGAAGGATGGCGGAGAAATTATACTTGAAAAACTGGCAAACCTGTATACGCAATGCCTAATGACCGCAATGGTACCGGAATCTTGGAAGAACGCGAACATCATCCTAATCCATAAGAAAGGCAACATGAAGGACTTGAAAAATTATAGGCCGATCAGCTTTCTGTCAGTCGTCTACAAGGTATTTACCAAGGTAATCGCTAACCGAATCTCTGCAACCTTAGATTTCAGTCAACCTAAAGAACAAGCAGGGTTCCGTAAAGGTTATTTAACAGTGGACCATATTCACAGGATCAATCAGGTGATAGAAAAGTGCGCTGAGTATACTGAACCCCTATATATAGCCTTCATAGATTATGAGAAAGCATTTGACTCGGTCGAAACCCTAGCAGTCATTCAGGCATTACGGAACCAGGGGGTAGATGAGCATTATGTAAGAATACTAGAGGATATCTACAACGGGTCTACAGCTACCATCATCCTCCATAGGGAGAGCTGCAAAATACCTATAAGGAAGGGTGTCAGACAAGGAGACACAATCTCACCAATGTTATTCACAGCATGCTTACAAGAAGTATTCAGAACGTTGGATTGGGAACAGGTGGGAGTAAGGGTTAATGGAGAATACCTCAGTAACCTCAGATTTGCTGATGACGTTGCCTTGTTAAGTAACTCGGGGGACGAATTGCAAAGCATGCTTTCCGCACTGGGCGAACAGAGTAGAACCGCGGGCCTGAAAATTAATATGCAGAAAACTAAAGTAATGATCAATAACCTCGGGACAGCACAGCAGTTTGAGATAGGTGGCGAGGCAGTGGAAGTGGTAAGCGAATATATCTACTTAGGCCAAGTTGTGACCCCAGATCCCAACCATGAGGCAGAGATAATTAGAAGGATCAGAATGGGGTGGGGTGCATATGGCAGACATTCTCAGATAATGAATAGCAGCCTACCATTGTCGCTGAAGAAGAAAGTGTATGACAGCTGCATCTTACCGGTACTCACCTACGGGGCAGAAACTTGGAGGCTCATTAAGAGGGTTCAACTTAAATTGAGAACGACTCAGCGGGCAATGGAGCGGAAAATGATAGGTGTAACATTAAGGGACAAGAAGAGAGCGGAGTGGGTCAGGGAGCAAACTGGTGTTAAAGACATATTAGTAGAAATTAAGAAGAAATGGACGTGGGCAGGGCATGTAATCCGAAGGCAAGATAACCGCTGGTCATTAAGGGTAACAGAGTAAGGCAAGCGTTGCAGGGGGCGGCAGAAAGTTAGATGGGCAGATGAGATCAAGAAGCTTGCGGGGATAAATTGGTCACAGTTTGCACAGGACCGAGATAATTGGAGAATAATGGGAGAGGCCTTTTCCCTGGAGTGGGCGTAGATAGGCTGGTGATGATGATGATGATGATGATGATGATTATAACCAATAAGAGAGCTTACCCGTTGTTTTTAAAAGGGTTTTCATATTTCGAGGGCCAAACTCATTCATCAACACAAATCAGTGACTCGGTGAAGCAAACATAAGCAAATTCACCCTGAGAGGCCCAAATATACGAAAGAGGGATGGTGCGCGCCTCAAATGCGAATTTTTAGTAGCACCATTCTTTTGTGGTCAGTTCGTGTGTACGCAAAAAGGCGCGGGGAAAGCCAAAAAGACGATGACAGCAGAGGGCAGCACTTGAGGCGTTGCAGTAAATGTGGATTCTTTGCGCTGCGTAGGACGAACGGGGCGCCGTCTAGTGAGTATGGCAACGAGCGGAGCTTGAAAGACTAAAGTTCAGCTTTAAAGCATATTCAGTGCACAACAGCACAGAGAGCAACAGCAAGACAGCACATACAGTAACTTGCCGAAGAAAGGAGATGGCTACAGCAAGCCCGGCGTGGCACAAAACCTCGGCGGTCAGAACGCGTCGAATCGTGTAGTCATGCTTTAAATCACTCGCCGCAGTGCCACAAGGCTCTCCGATGAATAAAACACTTACAAAAAAGAAACGCGTTTCTACACTCGTCACAAGATAAGGAGTGCTTCTCTTGTAGCGTATTCATGCTGCATCATCACTATAACGTTTGAGCACGTGATCAAACGTTACTGTGTGGTGAAGCATCGGACAGTGAAGAACTGCGTGAAAACACACACTTAATACTTCTTCGTACTTCATACGTCATAAAGTATCCAATCAATGAAAGATTTCGGCCTGAATTTTAGACCTAAACACGGTCAGTTTAGATTAGGGCTAGGTGTCGATCAAAAATTTTAATCCGATTAACCGGCTTCCTTTTATCGGTTAATTATTCGATTAATTGGATGTGTTCATTTAGGTGAATAAGGCTTAAAAGACACAGAATTTTAATTTTTTCTTTTTGGTTGTTTTCATTTTCACATTGTCGATGCTAGTTTGTATAAATCGTTCTAGACAATCAATGATAATTCACCCAGTTGCGGAGACAAAGAAGCTTGTTAACATTTGCAGGCACCACCGAGTTTCTTTGCTTGTTGACAGTCATCCCGGCTGTCCTGAACACACGCTCGCATGGCGTTGAAGTTACCTGAACACACAGCAGCATTTTTACACCGAAAGGAGAATGACACCAGCAGCTGAGCGCAACCAGGAAAGCGCATGCACGGAAGGCATCAAAGGCAGCGCTGTTCCCGGACTGGTCCATGAATAATTGACGAGACGCAAAACCACGTGACACGAAAAAGTTCAAAGGCGCCAATTTACAGCGCATAGTCACGTCTCGACACATGCGAGTCCCCACTAGCGACTGCTTTTGTCCGCAAGCGCATCGCACAGCTTTCTCGCTGTGAGAGGGGAATCGTCGCGGGCGGTCTTTTTGGGAAAACATCTTGGGACGCAGGGTCCGTTGGCTAGCTTACAATGGTGCTGTGCAATCTACTCTTTGAGAGCCTAAATTCTTCAAACAGCCGCCGCCGATCACTTCCACTGCGAGGGTTCCCCGATGCGGAAGCATGGTGTTTCAGTTAAACGAAACCCAAAACAGTATTTTCTGCTCAGCGCTGCGCGGCGTGAACAGCACGGCGTTCCCCCTTCGCCACGGAACTGACAGCGACGATCTGGACAAAGGCAATGCGGCAGTTGAGGGTCGCGGCCGCTGATGGAAAGGAGAAGTCTGGTACGTGGGACGTAAAAAACGCAAAAAACAACGTCGAGTCGCAAACAGGGTTGAAGACCACAGGCCTTTCTCCCGTGGCGCCCTACACTTCAACCGATTACCAGATTTAAAAAATTAATCGCGACTAAAGCATTATTCGATTAATCGGAAGGTTAATCGACCAATCGCCCACCTCTAGTTTAGATGCAAACCCAAAAAACTGCCAGGCAGAACATCAGCACATCAGTGTTATTTTATTAAGAATAAAGGGCGGCTCGAGTTCTGCGATAGCAAATAAAAGTACTCGTTGAAACCAATATTTTTCCCCATAAATTACAAAAAAAAGAGCTCGTGCCCGAAGTCTTTGTGGTGGCATTCCAAGCAACGAAAAGTTCCAATAGCCGGCGCCCGAGCAGTGTAACTTTAAATTGACTTAAGCACACCTGAAGCGTGCTTATCATGGGAAGCGCGAAACGGGGGAGAGAGAGCGTGAGAAGCGGGCGAGAGAGACAAGAGGTGCATTTACGTGGCAGATGCAGCAGAATACTATTGTCTGTAAACGACGTTTACAGCGAAGTGCGCTGATATGCGGCCATTTTTTAATGGTTCCACGCTGCGTATGTTCACGGATAACAATTCCAAAATTGGTTGGCGTGGTTAAGAGTATTTTAGGCCTACGCGCTAAAATAACGCCCATGAGAAAACCTCCTCCGACACCCTTTGTTGCCGCAGCTGAAGCGGCACGAGAGGCCCTGGCGCATGGTGCAGCAGCTATTATGGTGTCGAACCACGGTGGGAGGCAACTTGACGGAGATCCAGCAACGGTGGGTGACATACCTTCTTTCTGGATTTAGCGGACAATATGACGCGAGGCCTGCAAGTTAGAAACTTGAACTATGTAACATTGTATTGTACTTTTCACATATTTAGAATAGCCTGCAATTCCAAAAGAATAGATGCCTATAAAAGTTTCAGCAAAAAAATATATCGATGTAAAATGTCTGTCCACACTGCTTCCTCTATGATGTGTACAGAACGCAACACACTTATCTGTCTGTAACAGCGAGTTCAACTTGCTCTACTTACATGTGAAAACTGCGAACACAAACTTCTTAAATAAACATT
Organism: Haemaphysalis longicornis; assembly: GCF_048455015.1. NCBI lineage: Eukaryota > Metazoa > Arthropoda > Arachnida > Ixodida > Ixodidae > Haemaphysalis > Haemaphysalis longicornis. The sequence continues at coordinate 130,489,928 of NW_027526422.1, forward strand.
CGGGACAAAAGTGGCCGGTGAAACTTCACAATGCCGCAGTAGGTTTCTTCAAATCTTTTTGGGCGGGGCAGGATAAGGCTATAAGTTCAAAAACCGTGTTAGCGACAAGTGTGTTGCCCTCTGTGCACAAGAAAACACATGCATTTAAAGCTCTCAAAATGACGGCGACGACCAGTTTTCACCGATATCAAGTTGAAACGAAAGCTACATGTAGATATTTATTCTTATGCAGCGGACACTGATTTCACAACCATGCCGCATTCGTCTCACATTATCTGGCGTCTTTGCATTTAACGCGCCCCCCGTTCCAGGTTCAAGGCAATCCCGTGTCTTGCCTGTCTTCAATCGGAACAGTTTCTTGTTCTTACCTCGGCCCTCACGCATATTATTAAGGGTGCTTTTTATACTTGCAGATCGCATAAAGCCTTGTTGATAGTTTTGGATTGGTTTTGCTGAGCTTGCTCACCGAAGAAATTCTGCTGTATTTGTTACCCAGTGTGGCTGACTTACGAAGCAGAGACAATAGCTGAGGGTGGATAAAAACAGCTAAGACAAACGATATTTAAAGGTTTTATATGCGAGAAGTGTATACAGCTAGAGAGTTGTCGGTATTGCGACGTTATAAAATCGGCTCCCTGGCAGTTACGGCCATTTGGTACGTTCATGTGTCGTTGCAATCATACACTCACTGTTCGGCCTGAGGAGCACAACGTAACCTCTCAGTAGTATGTGTCCAATGCATTTTTGTGAACTTGTCGCCCCACGCCTGCACCGCTGCGGGCAGAGATTGGTGGTCGCAGACTAGCTGGGCATATAAATTCATGATTTTAGGTAGAGCCTGATTCACCCAGCCTTTTTCGCCAAACCATTCCAAGAAGAAGTGAAATGCAAACTCGCTCTGGTCGCATCTTTACAGCCGTCGAACAGGGATGGCGCATTCTCCAGACGTAATTGGTCCGGACGTTTTATGTCGTACCGACATGTCTCAAACAGATGCTTGAACGCGGATGTGCGAGTGTCGTGCGGTAATTAGCTAAGCGTGGTCCGCCGCCCGAGTATCTGGGGGTTACGTTTGACGACGACCGCCACATCCTTGAACATGGTTGCAGTTCTTTCGACAGAGCTGCGGATCACCGTGTCCCACGCATAGGCGATGCGACGGCGCCGCAGATGTTGCCGAAATCAGAGCGACTCCCACCCGCGCGTGAACTGTGCACCCATGTCCGGCGGCTCTTAGGTGCTTCTCTATTTATCTATCTTGCTCGGTAACAAAAAAATAGGATGGGGGAACCAACTTCTCATTCCAGAGATCAAAATATAGTCAATGGGCTCAGGCGCTCCATCTGGCAGCACAACTAATCTCAGTAAGGTAAAATAATATGAGCAAAGATAACTACCTTCAAAAATACTTGTCAGCATTGCGATCCCGTTTTTGAAAGCAAACTTTCTTTCAACGACAGCAGCAGTAGCAATATTGCAGAGTGAAAGCGCACAGACGCAGAATACCATTGATGCCATGTATGGAACAAATTGCGTAATTGCTCAGCTATTCTGAACGTAGGCCTCGCACGAGCAATAACAGTAAAAAGCAAGTACAGGAGCGCTTCCTGAAATAAGAACAACACTGTGTTCCTACCAGTAAACTAGTCGAACTTTTTTTTGAACTTCTCAACTGCGATAATTCGGCAATTCCACGTATCGCTTACTGAAGCGTGAGTGATTCAGAATATTCATGCTCGTCAGAGTTGGCATGGTTGCGCTTGTGCTGAAAAGAAAAACTGAGAAGTCTAGATGGTGCGTCGGCACTACCTTTTATTTTCTATGGTTTTCTGTGCATCTTTTCTGTGCTTAACATCAACATTACATCGTTGTAAGGCCCAAGCTTTCCTTACTAGCTACGGTTACTGGCGACATATGATACCATTCCGATGTTCCGCTATTTCGGTGTCTTGCAGAAGGCTCGGTACTATTTATTTCTCCTCCTGTCTTCATCTGGTCTTCGCTGTTATAACGAGAATGACGTCGTAAGCATATGGCGAAGTACCGAAGTGCGGCACAAGACGGGGAATAGAAACACAGAAGACAATCCACAGAGCGCTTCTGTGTGTGGTCTTCTGTATTTCTGTCCCTCATCCTGTGCTGCGCTTCAATACTGCGCTATGTACCAATGCACCCAAACAAATACTCTTGTAAGCATATGTTTGGATATCTACAATTGACAGCGTAGGATAATAAAGAAGTGTGCAAACAACGCTAACAGAACTACCCGATTGGCTACCCTTGGTCGGTCGTGTTGCACACGAGGCCAAAAAGGCTTGAAAAGTTGTATGGTTGTCATACAAAAGTTTTGCAGATTTAAATTGCGAAAACTTGGGCTTACCCAGAAACTTCGGGACATTCTGGTGGTAGACCGTTTAAAATGCTCTTTGCCATACAAGGAGCATGAAAAGAACAAATGCGGCTTTGCGACGTGCCTGATGTTTTGTGAATCAAGTATATGCGAGGTAGCAATCATTAAGCTTTGATGCAAAATCCTGGCCTTACATTTTTACCGTCATTAATTTGGCCTGGCTCCATTTTTTTATTGCCCTTTGAGATTAACCGGGAAATATAGAACACTTTCTTACCGGGAAATATAGAACACTTTCTTTTTATTGTCGCAGCATCTTTCCAATGCGACACACACATCTAGAGTCAACCTTCAATCGGTTCCACCTTCAGCTCGCTATTTCCTCTGTTCCATCACTACACACTTCCACCCTAGAAATTTGTCCGCGTTCATTCTTATGCTGCGGCAACAGGTCGGGTTTCCTGCTAGTCCGGGAAGTGCCGACACTATATACTTGTATTTTTTTTCCTGGCTCTACTTTTAAATGCGGAGTATTTCTTAGGCTCTCCTGGTCCTCCGTCGTTGATGGCGGCGCCGTCCACACGCTCACTGCGCATGCGCAACTCTCCTTCTTACACCCACAGCTCCGCGATACTACACTATAAAAAAAAGAAATAGTTAGCGGTGCCCGGTTTCGATCTCACGACTCTCTGGCCGCAACGGGAGGTACGCGGTGCTCTTCCCACTACGCTACAAATCCGGGACAGGAGCAAGTGCTACGAACGCGCCTTATGTCCTTGACTCATTCAAACTACGTCAACAAGCTACTGATACAACGAAGGCACGCGAAGCTGAACGTCAACGGAAACGACGAACTGAAAACTTTAGAGGGGGATGCTGAATTTCCCGTGGGAAAGCTGTGGCGGGAAGCGCCACGCGCCTTGCAGCTCAACCAGCCCCGTCCGCAGCGCCTCTGATGCTGATTGTGGCAGGATGCCCCTAGGGATTGGCCAACCAAAGAATCCACCACGAGATAGGTTCGCGTTCAACCACCGTCGTCATCTTCCCGTAGGGGAACCGCCGAAGAAGAAGAAGAACGAGAAGACAAAGCTGCGAAGAGGAGGGCGTGTACATTGCTCTCAGCCGGTGCACCAATGTCAACAACCTTTACCTAACCAAAGCTGACGGAGACTACCGATTCTACCACAGAGACAACATCGACCAGAACATGATGGACGAGTTTCGGCGCCTCGAGAACCACCGCCTACTCACCGTAACACAACAGCACTTGCGTGCCTTTGCCACCGGTGTGGACCCGGACACGGAATTCCCTCTGGCGCTAGTAAAAACCAGATCACTCAACATAACGGCAACACAATGGAACCACACGGAACCGCCACGATGCTTCGCATCCTCATCAGGGTTCCCCACGGGGAGATGGTGTAATTTTTTAAATTCTGAAAATATTTTCCCTTTTCTCTTTCCTTTTCCTATTTTGGTATCTAAATAATTTCGGCAACAGTCTAATATGGCAGATGGCTTATCGGTCAATCCCCCATATGGGGATGTGCCATGCGCTGATGCAACCAGCCAAACAACCAATTCTGATGTTGCGTGAACGTGGTTAATATAAGGCTGTTGTGGCACTGCTCAAACGTGTGAAGCCCTAGAAACAAGGAAATAAAGTTAACGAGTGTTAAATAAGCGTTCAAAAATTTTACATAGAGTAGAATTCACGCATAAGTATTGGTCATGACAATGTAAGGAGCAACCGTTCCTGAAGACAAACGTGGCCCACCAAATCTTTGAATCAGGAGACGGTATTCAAGCTGCAGCGGCGCACCGAACATCGCAATGCGACGTAAACCTGCTGGTTAATAATGGCTTCCAGGGTGAGCATTAAGGTCAACTTCTGTCCAAGGGTTCACTTTGCACAAGGCTGCATTGATTTCGAGATATCATGACCCCACTTGTGCATGCTGCATGATATCAAAGCAGCCTGTGCATGACTATCTTTTCACGCGTATTGTGTCAGAGTCTTATATTGCGCCGTAACCCACACTGCTTCTACAGATGGTCATGCCAATTAGCCGCTCGACGTCATGAGAGGTGGAAGAGTATTCGGTCAAGGGTCTTGAATGTCATTTCGAAAGCTGTACCGTAAAGGCATTTGTCGTGTTCGCAAAGATATTACATGGCAATGGTTCCAGCTTTCTCGACAATAGAAATATGGGGGCAGCAAACTATTCTGCACTTAGCCAGGCTGTCAAGGATTTGTCTCTGAGCAACTAAAATCTGCTTTCGGGGTTGATGCTCAAAGCCTATGGTTGTTGCTTTTAATGCTGTCGCAATAAAAAGCGTCATGCTCAACAGAAGATTGCAATAAATGTAGGCGTCTTGTTATGCATTGCTTCATAGTCCCTGCTCTGCCGCGGTGTCACTTTTCCCCACAATTTACACTTTATTCTGCGATATCGGCACGTATTGCAGATAGAAGCTCTTCCGGAAATCGTGGCCGCCGTGGGCGACCAAATGGAGGTGTACCTGGATGGCGGGGTCCGCACAGGTGCTGACGTGGCTAAGGCACTTTGCTTGGGCGCTCGGGCTGTTTTCGTTGGACGGCCAGTACTCTGGGGCCTAGCCTACAAGGTAGGCCTTGTCCTTAACTTTGATCAATTTTCTTACGGTTACCGGGTTCGCGTTTCACTCACTATACATATTTGGGTAACATCTGAACTTTGAAAGCCTTTAAAGCGTGCTGCGCATTTCAGCTTTCAGAAGATATGTGGGGACACGATGCTGAACCAAAATTTATATTCCCTCCAAAATATTTATGCACCATTTTACCTTCAGCTAGCTTTAAGTAATATGACAAATAATTATTGCCACTGTGCTGAAGACACCTTCCCGAACCGCGAGGGATGCCCCAGATTCTGTGATTCAGATAATCTGCGGATTTATGCTGGTTGATTTAGACTCACACGTACCATCAAGTTCGTTTGACACTCATAACGCGTTTGTTTTCTGTACATCCTCTCACACGTCACCATCCCGCATTACTCGTTCAAAACTTCGTCTAAAAGTCTAAAAACCTAAGCATTCTGCGTACGCTTCGGGTGCTATAGGTGCATACTACCTTATATTTTGTCGCAAAAGTCACTGCTCGTTTCCAACGCAAATGCATTTGTCAACTGCGTGCTCGGCAGGGACAGTTACTGCCTCAGCTTTTTTGCTTCAGTTTTTATGGAAGAAGGGGCGTGTGTGTTTATTCGGTGGGTTACATACAGAACATTAAGTTTTTAGGCCTTCATGGGTTTGCAGATCACGCTGACAAACATTGCGCTGTATTTGCTGGTTCCTAAGAACTCCCTTTGCCTTCTGCTGTACAAGAGCAACAACAAACCGGAACTAAACCGAATGCGCAACCGCTGGCGTGGCTTCAGCTACAGTTGCTTTTTGAACCATCAGTCAAGTTCCACACGACGGCAGATAAATCGTTGCACTCACTAATTCTCGCATGTAGTTTTCCTTTCTATAAATCCCGAGCTGTGCTTTTTCAAGTCGGTCATCTCTGAGGGGTCATTTTTTGAAGCTGTTGACTTCCATGATGTTGCAGACAACTCCAGTATGGCGCTATTTGGTTGTTATTTGCAGGGCAAAGAAGGTGTCGACAAAGTGCTGGAGATACTACGGGACGAATTCCAGCGTACAATGCGACTTCTGGGTGAGTGGATGACGTGTGCTTCTCTTAAACAGAAGTTCACCTCCGACCTACCATCATCATTATCATCATCAGCCTATTTATGAACACAGCATATGGCAGCTGCCATAGACTTCAGATCGCTCCTATTCTGCAGGGTCTGAACCCGTTGCTTGCCCCTCGGTGTTCTTCTCCCATCCTTTCTTCTAGTTCTCTGTGATCCAGAAAGCAAACGTTAGCAGAAAATTCCCACTGCCGCGTCATATGATCTTCTTACAGGCCTATTACACTCAGTTTTTAATAATAATACTAAACACTGAGCTCGGTTCTGAAATAGCCTTCCCTCATATCTATAGAAACACTGGGGCGCCCCAACCCTGGACCAACCCGGTTTATTTGAAATACACAGATGTAACGAAAATGATTGAATGAAGAAATTTCGTTAACATAAGCATGGCTACTCGGCCTAAGTAGGGGCGGGTGGGGAGGGTGTTGTCAAACAAGTCCAAACAAGTTTGCATGCGCAAATAGACAGCGGTGGCGAGAGCGAAGTCCCACAATGAGGCGAACACTAGGCTTGGCTGTGGCTGTGGCTGGGTAAAGAGATTAAAGAGAGTGAGGGGAACTTTCACTCTTGCTTTCGTAACGTGGCTGCATCGACAAGTGCGTCAATCAATGTGTCCGCTGAAGCGAAGTGCATGCGCTGAAAACCGGCTCTGCGCTGCCCTTATCGCGCTGGCCGCACTAAGAACATAGAGTTTCAATCTAATATATACTAGAGGGAAATCTGTCGCTCCAGTCGCGGGCCGCCGTTGGTGGCGCCATTGCCGCTGGCGACGTTCCTCGCCTACTTGGCTTAGCTAGCCATAGGGCTTTTTTTGCCTCGAAGCCAAAATCAACCAAGAAGGGTAACATTTTTTCTTGTTCATCGTGCATAAAGCTTCTACATAATCACTGACAAATTAATCTTTTTGGAGATAATAAAACAAATTTGATGAACCTTCTACAGTAATGGTGCTGGTTTTTCGCAGCCAGAGCTAACTTTTCAGCCTGTTCATGAGCCATGCCAAGGGCAAGTGGAACGTGCCTGTCTGGTACATGACGGATCCCTTGCTGAAGCGCGGGCTCCCCTAGACCGTGGCGCCAGATTTCCCCTAGTGTATATTAGTATGAAACTCTATGACTACGAAAGCAAGAATGCAAGTTCCCCTCGCTGTCTTCAGGCACGCAACCAGCGGACAGCGGCAACCACAGCGCCCATGCTGTGCCGCGCGCCTGCTCTGGTCACGGCCGCCGTTGCCTGCAAACATTTTGACAGACTGTAAATCTTTTGCAAAATGAAGTTCACCGTCACTGTTATGCACGTTGTTGTCATGGGTGTAGTCGTGAGCTCTTCACTCTTTTCCAGGATGTCCAGACTCTGCGCTACTCAACTCAAGCTTCGTGGCACGAAAGGAGTGCTATCCCGGAAGTATTGCAGAACCCTTTTTTCGTAACCAGGGCTCCTGCTAATGTTGCTCTATTACGTTCAGACATAACTTCTTCATTGCCAATAAAAACTTGATTCGTCCAGTTGTTGTGGCCTTGGTTATAAAAGCTTGTGAATACTATGAGACAGTAAGTTGACTCGAATGTCGATTCGAATACGGAGCTTCCGAAGTGGTCCTCTGCATTACCGTCGAGCCAGGAAAAACGAACTTCACCCCCCCCCCTTTCCCCTCGCAGTTTTTTCTACTAGATTCTAAGGTCATATTACTCTCAGTTTTATCGATATCACTTCAGCTCTGATGGGCATACCGCTTGGTCGCAGGTGAATAGTTAGAACCACCGTTCATTGTATAGAAGATGCTCTCAGCGACGCACGCAAACGAAGTAGTATTCCTAACGCAAATTATCAACTGAGCTATTTCCATAAACCTCGGAGGAAAATGTAGATTAATGACTTGAAAGCGCAAGAAAACATACTGATATTCGCAATCTTCATTTGCATAAACTGCGATGGTATTATATGGGTTGCTAGGGTTTCAACGGTTACGTACTGCGCTAGTGTCACTTCGCACCAAACAGGTGCCGTGGTCTGCGAAAGCCAGACGAAACTGAATCTGAGTACTGAGTGGCGAGGAGGCCAGAAGGAGCAGAAGGGTTATGGCAGGAAATAAAGGAGTGAGGTGAAGTAAGAGATCAAGTGAATGCAGCTCGTCAGTCCAAATCTGCACTCCGTAAGCCTGTCACTCAAATCTGTCACCCAACAGTAATTGTATTGCCATCATGAACCTCGCCCCATCAACCGGAATGACCGACCGTAATTCTTCAGTAAACCATAAAGGTGCGTATTCTTAATGATATGAAATTTGTGGTAGATTAAGAACGATAATTATGAAAACGACGACCCGCAAGGACGTATTTACACAAGTGCAATATTTTGCTTCGAGCACGGCATGAACCATAGCCAGTGATATATCCCCGTAACCTGCACACTAAACTTTTTTACCCCCTTTTAGCCAAAAAATGATGTAGCATAAGTGGAAAAAGGGCGTTGGGAGGCCTTTACACCCTTTTCCTTGAATCTCAACCCCCTTTTCCTAGCTCTACAGCCTTTTTGTGTGAAAAAAGGGCGTTGATCAACTTCAGCACCCTTAGTTTTTTCTTAGGGTGTTGAAAGGGTGTGGAAAAGGTTTTCAGCTTTTCATTAAATAAGGTCATGCTTGGATGCATAATAGCAATAGAACAAGACATCCCCTCATATACTCCTCTACTCGCAAGAAATTTTCAAACGCTTGAAAAAAATTATTGCTCGTATGCAATGACCGCTCGTTTTCATATGCGGTGCACCTCATGCCCCAAGCTTAGCTTTGGCACGTGAAACACCAATTTGAACCCTCAAAATTAAAAAACTATAGTCGTGTGGGGAACAGAGTGTTTACCGACTGCAACACGCTTGGCTTTCTGTAGGTTTCTGAAACGGTGTGAAATAGGTGTTCAGTTGCAAAAAAAAACAGCGGAGGACCTAGTTTCTTCCGGTGTTGCTAAGTTTTCTTATGTTTGCTAAGCTTTGCAATGTTCTTGCTAAGCTAGGATGGCCGCTGAGGGGTGAGGCCAAGTTTCACCGAATTAGACAAGGCTGTTCTAGTGTCCCCCCCCCCCCCCCCCCCCGTTGCCACGGGAATCGAATGGGGAAACAAGCTCCCCAGCTATGCTTTTTCTCCAGCCTTGCAAGCTGCAAGCTGCGCCAATTTTTTTGCCTTTTAGAATCCAAAAAAGGCTAGTAACTTTCAAATGGTACAATAAGAGGTGCGCATACGCATACGCCCCTTGTGCTCACACTCTAACAAACTCGAAAGCCGACTTCACTGTTATAATACCCTATATCTGCGGTGGTGCACCCTTTACAGGTGCCGCAGTTCTTTATATTTTTTGCTGACGCCACCGAAACTAGCTCAAGCCTTAAGAGCTTCACTGGTAATAAATCACGTCAATTCATATTGCTTTGAACATCCTGAGGTACAATACGCCCACCGTTTGTAGAAAATGTTCAGTCCACCAGTGTAAACAGGTACAAAATGCCTCCACAGTTGCAGGTCTCTTCACCATTTTTCTTAGTTGGAGGTCTTTTCTTACACCCTTTTTCTTACACCCTTTTTTTTACGCCTTTTTTATAGTTTTGAACACCCTAATTTGTAGCTTTATGCCCTTCTGGGAAAAAGGGTGTTGAAATAACGAACACCCCTTTTGAAGGGTGTTGAGGTGGCAGGGAAGATTTGTTTGGTATTTAACAAAATTCTGTAAGTTATGGAACACAAAAAATACCCCACCATTAAAAAGTTTTTGCATATCCGCGTGTTGATTTCTACATTCTCACAGTAAAATCCATACTTCCAAAATTAGCGCTAATATATCTGTTTTTTGCGACAAGCCCACCGACTCGATCGGGGGGCTTTCCTTTGCTGGGTATAAAAGCAAGAACAGCACATGTATTACTAAGTGAGTATGCACTCTTTGTATCGCTTGCATCCCGTTGGTTTTCTTGCTCAATTCATTTGTGTTCTAACTGTAACTTGTGCGTATTGACTATTTGTGCTGAATGATGCGCGCTCCGCCGATTCACATTGCCACTGCACTTGCCATAACCTTAAAAAAAGTGTGAGGCTCAACACCCTATTTTAGGGTGTTGAGCTCAACACCTTTTTTTCATTCGTACACGCTTTTTTTTTTTGCCAAAACACCTTTTAAGAGTGTTAGCCATGGGACAAGGTTTTTACACCCTTTTCGGCCAAAAATGGTGTAAAAAAGTTTAGTGTGTAAGGTATGGCCACCGGGCTAAAATGCTCTTTTTGATATGATATTTATCTGCATATTCATTTGAGCGTACTTAGCAACACCACTTTGATATTTTATAGACAATGCTAGCATACACACTTTTAGTTGCCAGCACATGTAACTATCTCAAAATCGGTAAAAACACGCACGGGCACGGATTAAGGTTTAAGATCAAGGAGGTATGAATATCCAATATATAAGTAAGTTTGAATAAGTACGAAGAAATATAGATTAATATGAATATTTCGTGAATAGCAATACGTCTCTAAATAGAATAGAGTAAACAGAGTTACAAGCAGGCAACCACAGGTACGCGACCATGACCCACCACATTCTGCCCTGATGAAGACGCACTGGTATACATAGCAAAACAAATGACAATCCCGCGAGGAACCTCATCTTGATTTAACAGCGCGCCTGAAGTCTGAGTAGTCCTTAAGAAATAGTTCGCAGAATGCAACAATGACGGTCTTTGTGATCACTCACTTTTGCACCCCTCATCAACTTCGACATCGGTAGAAATTTGAGGGCGAGGCAGATAGCCCGAAGTGGAAAGATTTTATTGCATAGGGCAATAAGTTGTAAGTGCAAGCATCCACGCTACAAAAGTAAGTTGCACTTTTCGTTCACAGCTTATCTAAAGCAACTTAATTCAGATGGTCACTGTAAACACTGCGACAGAAGCTTACCAAACGAGGTGAGGTATTGCAGAGGCAGTTTTATACCGCCAAAGCGAGGTCATGCTTCGGAATTCAACCAGGGCTTGTTAGAGTTTTACGGAACAATGACCACGTCTGAGTTCTCATTTCACGCTTATAGACCCAAGTACACTGTGAAGTTTGGGGATTGCATCGCCTAATTCCTAAGACTGGCCTGCAATGTCTTTTTTTGTTTCTTTATTTACGCAGAGGCCCGTACTGTGTGTCTACGGCCTAGAGGGTCCTAGGGGTGCGACGCGCCGCAGATGAAAGCACTTGCTTAGAGTTCATTTTTTTGTCTTTCTCTCGGGGCGGCGGACCGCGCTGAACGCTTCGGAGGTAACAGAGAATCGGTTGTCCCTATTTCTCGGAAGTGTGAGAAGGGCGAGTGCCCCGTGGTCTCGCACCGGGCGCGTTGAGTGTCCACGCAGAGGCGCGGGACCAGAAGCGGCAGCGGCCGGGTCATAAATTGCTAGGCGGACTCGTCACGAAGACGCGAAATGTCAAACCGGCGGCCGCGGCGGCGACGGCTTTCTTTGAAACTGTAACTCGTCTGGTTTGTTTTGAAATGGGTAATTCGGGAATGACCGGAAACAGAGCGACAACTGATAAATTCTCAAAACCGCTGGCCGCGGAAACGGGCATGGTGCGGCGTCGGCGATCTTTGGCAAACAACCGGCGACACACCGCAGGCGTCTGTTTGCATGCGGGGTTCGGGAAGTGTTAGCCTTGTCGGGCCCTTTGAGGCCACTCCCGAATCGGTGTAACAACGCGTCAGCCTTGGTTAGCTTGTTTGTTTTTCGTTTTGCGGCTTCTGGCACAAATTCTTTCCTGGTATTGACGTCTAGTTTGCGTGGGAATGGGAAAGGAGTTTGGGACAAGGGGTGGGCCAGTTGCTTAATTATGAGCTTCTCCTGTGGTGGCTGTGTGGCCCATGAATGGCCAGATATTTTGATTGGGTCCTTCTCTGTCTCTTGGGTACCACCTTTCTTGGAGGCGAGGGTTTTTTTTAAATAAAACCAAGGTGTTCGGTATAGAGAGGGAGGAGAGAGCCCCGCTTGATGCGGACTCGTCTTGAGCTCTCCTCGAGCAATGGTACTGCGATTTCTGCTGTAACTTAGCTTTAAATATCGTAATATTCTGCAAATTTTGTAGAGTACACCATCGTCAACTATGTGCCTTCGATCAGCGAGACACCTCCAACATCTTCATCATCATCGACCGATCGATCCGATTTCAACTTACACCATATTCAGTCATTCTTCTTTAAAACTTTAACTGAGAGCTGACCAGACGACATGCATCCATCGAAACGGAGTCGCATGTTAAAGTTACCCGCTTCAACTTCTCATAATCAAGGAGGAAGGCGAGATGTTTTGAGGGCCTGGGTGACAACTGAATTACCTTAACGATACTACAGCCACGTTGTTCTGAGACCACAGAGGGAAGGCCAAGGCATGTTACGATTTCAGATTTTATAGCAATATTCGGCGACAGAACATCGATCCTAGGTTTGCCATCATCCACAAGCGGTGACTGGGTGGAGTGTTCCATTACTCGTTGCACGTCATAAGCAAAAAAAATGGCGCCGCTTGTACTAGTGAGGCGAGGCTGGAGAAACAACAAAGCTGACGACCCCTCTCCGTTCGTCAGAGCCCTGGCCGTTGCATAATCATCATCATCAGCAGCAGCACCCCACTGCGTCCACTGCGGGATGAAGGCCGCTCCCATCGACCTCCAACCGTTCCTGTCTTGCGCCGCTCGAGTCCATCCTTTGTTTCCGAATTTCCTTATTTCGCCCCTCCATCGAGTAATTGTCCTTCATCTTTTTCTAGGCGGCCTATCGCTGTCCACTCCATCACCCTGGTAGTCCACCGACTGTCATCTCGCCTAATTACATGACCAGCCCAATTCCACTTCTTTTAAAGGCGATAGTCTTTCTTGGGATACTTAAACCCAGAAATTTTGGTCTGTCTGTCTGTCATGAAGAGAATTTATTAAAAACAAGTTACAGCTGGGACCCGCTGTAGTTAGCTATTACACGGGTCGACAGGACACAGGATTTACGCAATGTGCCACAGAGGAAATGAAATAAACCTCATAGAAGTTCACAAAACAACTAGTACACCGCACCGAAGGTCCTTTACAATAATGTCCGTGGCACGAGACTCAGACACCGTAGTTCACGCTTGGAAGTGAACATAAATCTGTTTGTCTTGAAAGGATAAATTTATTATAAAAAACTCCTGGTATCAATGATACAACGTAACAACCAGAAACAATTAAACAAGTGCAGCTCCGGCTGCTACAAAATAGAGCGTGAAGGCTGCAAGTAACAGGCACTTACAGAAACATATAAACAGCTTCAAGTTGATTGTAGACAAAAGATTAACATACAAACACTTTAGAGTTGCTTACAACCAGAATATTACGATGCGAGGTAAACAATGATACAAAAACATTCGCTTCAAGAATGCAGCAATATAGAGAACAGGTTTGGTTTTATGTCACAACGGGTACTGTACCGCACTAACACACAATTTTAATACCAAAATCACTTGTTACAACGACAACCCCTAATGACACAGGTCTGGAAAACTGGCATGAATAATACCCCTTTTGTTTGAAACCTCAATAAACCGGGGGTAGACCAATGTCGCAGAAACTCTTCCTCACCCAAAAGGGCTAACTCGCCTTCCAAAAAGGACACGAGGTGTTGTCTGAAAAAGGAAAGCAAGGGCCACTGCATACGTAGCCTGTGATTCTGTGCTACAGCCCTGCAGTGATTACGCCATAGTATATAATCGCCAATTACTACGAATAGTTTGCCTAGAGGTGTGCCAGGGCACTATTCTCTCAGTTGATGCTGTGCAAGCCCCAAACTTGGAGCGGCACGGTGTATGATGCGCCAAAAGCAACTTGCAACACCGCAGCTTGAGAAAGTGTGAGCCGTGGATTCTGGTTGACCGCAGTTGGGACAGGAACAGTTCTGTGTTACTCCCCAGCGAAATAATCTCTTTTGTGGGAAGAATTCGCCACGCTTTTTGCCACTGGATCTTTTTGGCGTCCTCTGGCAGCCTACCTGAAGTCAGCCGTAACCAGGGGAAATCTGGTAGATCCACACGTCTGCTTGATCTCCCAGTAACTATTTTTCCACACAGCCTGGCAGGTTGTTCATTCACAAAATCGAGATCAGCATCCAGTGCACGAATTTCCTTAGCTAAAGTAATGACGTCCTTGAAGAGTCTTGACGGGATAGCTGCACTGGGGTGCAGGTTTCTGGCCAAAGTTGGACAAAGAACCCGTCTAGAAGGACCGAGAAAGTATAGGATCAAAGGTCTGCCCGTAGCTTCTACGTCACTGAGAAGTGAAGAGACGACTCTAAGGGCCAACAACTGGCTCATGAAGTCGATGCAAGGCAGACTATAACCCCCAGAGTGGCGTGGAAGGCGCAGGGCATCCCTCCCTAAACGCTCCGTGCTTCCATCCCAAAAGAAAGAAAAAATGTCGCGGGACACTTTGTGTGCGATAGGATTGGGAAGCAGCATAATCCTGGAGACAAAAAAGAATTTAGCAAGAAAAACGCATTTAATCAGATACGATTTCTGCGAAAAAGAGAGGTTGAAAGACCTAGCCCTGGCAACATTCTTTTGAATATCATCAACTAACTCGGGCCACATGTCTGGAGAAACACCTTCTTCGGTAAATTTGACGCCGAGAATCTTCAGGTCTCGAACTATTTTTAAGTTATGGATGGGGCGAGTGTAGCGTTTCCCAGAGGGAGGACAGCACTTTTTGTGACATTTAACTCGGCACCTGAAAATCGTGCATAAGACTCGAAGTCCCCTAAAACAGCCGTGAGGCTATCAGTGTCCCGGATAAAAATAGTGACGTCATCTGCGTACGCAGACACTTTAACCGAGCCTTGTCCGGGCAGGGGGAGACGCCTAATTTTGGGATCATCAACGAGTTTTCTGATGAAAGGGTCTAGACATAAGACAAAAACAAGCGGCGACAAGGGGCATCCTTGTCTGACACCTCTATGAATGGCAATTTTACCGTGTACCACACCATTAATGACCAGGTCACTGGATAAATTATCATGCAATTCTCGGAGAAGCTGAACAAATTCAGGGGTAAACCCATATGTCTGAAATATGGCAAGCAGGTATGAATGATTGACCCTGTCAAATGCCTGTTTTTGGTCTAAAGAGACACACAGGCCCGTAATACCAGTTTGGAGCGTATAGGCTAGTACGTTTCGGGTTAGGTTAAGTGCCGAAAAAAGATTTCTGTGTGGCACCGAGCCAACCTGTTGGAGTGAGAGGAGGTCCGGCTAAAGAGCTTTAATTCTAGACACCAAAAGGCACGTTTAAATCTTGTAGTCCGAATTCAAAGCGGTTATTGGTCTGTAAGAACTCGGTAGAGAGGGGCCTTTTCCTTCTTTCAAAAGTAAGATTAGACGGCCTCTCTTAAACGAGTTTGGAAGCCGCTGAACTGCTAGGATTGAATTTATAAGTTGCACTAAGTAAGAGCCTAATTCTGGCCAGCAACGCTTGTAGAATTCTATTGGCAAACCATCCGGACCAGGCGCCGATCCGGTTTTCATTTCTCTTAAAATGTCGTAGAGCTCAGAACAGGTTACGTACTTCAGTATTTGGGAGTGTATGCTTTGTGAAACCTCAGGTCGGGAATTTGAAGCAGACCATAGTTGTGCTACCATGTGCCTTTCATCTACCTCGAGCGAATCTCCTGCAAATACCTCAGAAAAGAAAGAAAGAAACCCTGATTTTATAGCTGATGGGTCTGTGGAGATGGTATTATCCGGACAGCGCACACACTCTATAATGTTTCGAGTTTCACGCGTCGCCAAAAATCTTTGAATTTGTAAACTATCGTTGCAAGGACCATGAATATTGTAGGAAGCAGATGGTTGCATTGTTTCATTTAGTTGGCGTTTGTACCGCTTCCTAAGGATGCCAAGATATTCGCTCATTAAAGGTGTTAGTTCTTTATCGTATCTAACCATCCGGATACGCTTGAGCGTGTTGTTAAGCTCAGCTGTGTCACCAACCTTTTCTTGTTGGCCAACTGTTTGAGCTAGTTGCCTCCATGGGATTTTAAGCTGTCCCAGTGTTGTATGCGACCTACGACCGGTAGGGAAGAAGAAATATCTGTTTTTAATGACAATGAAGCAAAGTCATCTTGCAGTATTCTATTATCAAGCTTCCAGTGTCGGGCGCCATCAAGTCTACGGTGACCTGTAAATAGGGACAGGAGCACTGGGTAATGGTCGGAAATGTAATCGGCCATACTAGGAAATTCATTTAGTTCTGTGTCTGACACAGTGGTGATTAGGTCTGGAGTTATATAAAACCTGTCTAGTCGGGACATTGAGTAACCGCGCTTCCACGTGGGAGAGAAATAATTCCGGCAATGGAGCAGCCATACATCCTTCAGGTGAAAGTCGTGCACTAGGAACCCGAGTTCACGTGCATTCCACGTCGGTCGTCCCTGACCCGGGCCGCGTACATCACGCATACTATCAAGGATGCAGTTGAAATCTCCGCAAAGAATTGTGGGCACGCGCTCCAAAAGATAAACCCCTGGGCAACAAAAGAAGTTATTTGTAGCTGTGACGCGTGCAGGACCATACACGTTAATTATCTTAAAGCGGGCACCAGATAGAGAAAATTTCAAGACTAGCAATCTTCCCTCACTATCTGTCGTACTAAAACTGGGGCTAAGGATGGTGTGGTTGAAGATTAGGACGCCCACCCCACAGCAGTGGTTAGACGCCAAAAAAAAATAAGACGGAATATTAAAGTCCTGCTGGAATGTTCTGACGTCTTCAATTGAAAAAACTCCCACCTCCCCTCGCGGGAACCCCTGTGTAGATGCGACGCATAGGGGGTTCACGTTGCAGCGTTGGACAGCGAAGGAACGGCGCTGGAACGATGGAGCGGAGCGGCGCAGGCACCGCGTTTTATAGCGCGCATAACGGTGAGGGGACGTGCCGGCGCCAGTGCGTCTGCCGCGGCTATGACGCAATACAATCCACTTTAATCCAACCCAATCCAAATCCAATCCAAGCCAAGCCAAGCCAAGCCAATCCATTCGAATCCAATCCAATACCCCTCGCGAGAGAGCGTTCGCTATCGGAGAGGAGAGGGGGTGAGCGGCGGAGAGCGCAGCTCATGCGGCGAGGAGATTGGGGGAAGGGCGGACGCCGACAACAACGCCGACGCCGGATGCAGGGACAAGGCGAGTGAATGAGATGCAGTCGCATCTAAAAAAAATTCACTTCTTGGAGGAAGACCAGATCTACATAATTTTTTCTGGCAAAGTGAATCACCTCTCTTTGTTTGTCACTGTTTTTAAACCATTGGATATTTAGGGTTAGTATTCGTAGCATAATGAGAATAAATAAAACACTAGCACGTACTGAACTAGCCATAAAAATTAAAAAAAAAATTATGTGAGCTTCAACAAACGCCCTGAAATAGCACGCGGGCCTGAACGCGGAGGTTGGGTGAACGCCAAGACCACGTGCGGCTCTCCAAAAAAACAATAAAATATAGGGGTATCTTCAGTGAAAAGGCACGCACGACTGTAACACAGCAACAACGGAGGCAGGCAGCAGCCGTGTGCAGCGTGGAACACTGTCACGTGACCTCGCGAGAAAGAAATGAGCAGGAGAGAACACAATGGCCGCCATGCTAGTACGAAACCAAACATAGGAGAAAACAACATTAGAAGCATCAATGGGCTTTCGCGTCGGCATTCGATGGAACTTCTGCCGTCTGCCCCACCAGTGAAAGTACCCACCAGTGTCTGAAAATAATGGCGGCATCAGGCAAATAAAGAAGATAACGAAGACAGAAAAGCCCATTGGTGCTACTCTAATCTCACAAATCCGGACTAGCGCTAGGGGCAGGCACACACAACTTCTTACTTGCGTCTGCTAAGTCGTCCGAGTCGGTTGATGACGATAACACGCGCTTACTTTCCACACGTGAGGTGTCCATCAAGTCCACAACCGGGTTAATCGGGTTGATCAGACGTGGATCTTTAGCTTGCGTTGGACAAACAGGTTCGTTCAAGTTCGGTAGGTTGATCGGGAGTGAGACGTTGTCCGGGTGTCGTGAGGGCCCGTCAGGGGGGCCTGCTGCGGTCACGTCACGACGGTAAGGTTTGGACGTCTCTCGACGGACTGGTTTGGAGTCTTCGTCGATGAAGGAGCCCCGGAGGCCGCGGTTGCGGGCACCTCGGGGCTTTGCCGCTGGAACAGGGGCAGGGTCTACAGGGTGGGACGACGGGAGCTGACTGCGAGAATCCGCTGAGCCACTTCCTTCCGTGTGGATGTCTGAGGAGGAGGGGGGCGAAAGAGACGCTTCGTTTGATGAAGGTCATGAATTGCCCGCCGTCTCTTCATTGGGCTGACTAGTAAGCTTGTCGGATGATGACGTGTCCTTCGCAGGCGTCGGCGTGGTTGCCATACCTTCCATCAGCGTCTCGTAGATTATTATGGCTTGCGAATCGCCATCGCTGGAAGACGAAGCGCTACTGGGGATGTCGTCTCGTAGAGTCTGCCGCCGCGCCAAAGGCATCTGCAGAATCTCGTTGGTATTTCGAAAGAGTTCGGGGAATTCACTTGCTGCGGCCGCATAAGAACGAGGTCGCAGGCAGTCCGCCGTGGCGTGGTCTCCATGGCAGCGGCGACATATGGCCGAGCATGTTTCGAACTCGTGTCCAAAGGTCTCGCACCGAGGGCACCATGGCGTCTTGCAATCGGAGCGGTTTTGGCCTTCTCGCTTGCACCGAGAGCACAATCTCTCAATGCCCCGGTACTCGCACTGTACCTTGCATCCTTGGACCAACAGGCCAACCCCCTCCTTGGACCCGAATATTAATTACTGACTGCAAGCCTCTGGGTCGGTCAAGCCGTGTTGCGCCGCAACTCTCATCCAGTGCTGGCCAAGACACGTTTTACGTCGACGCCAGTATTTCAGGAAGCCTTATTACCACAGCCGTCGTAAAACCAGCCATGCAGTTTTGTCAAACCTGCCATTACTACGCTCCTCAGAGGCCCCCGTCAACACTTGCTGAGCTCAAAGCGATTTTCGACGCATTGACGACTATAGAGCTGCTGAGGCCAGACCAATCGCAACCTGTCAACATCTTTACAGAGTCAATGCAAGCAGTCCGAGACCTCCGGAAAGGACTTCATCAAGTGCCCATGTCCCAAACCATCCACGCGAAGGCTGCGGCCCTAAGTTTGAGAGTGAAGATTACTTGGGCCCAGATGACATCGACCCCTGGACAGCAACAGGCGGATGCGGCGACTCGTATACCTCCAACGACGCATCCACTGCCCTTATTTCCAGTTGACGCAATGTCAAAGTTGGCCACCGACAAAGAAGACCTTCGGCGTTCCACACGCGCACTTATTCCACCGTGTGGATCAAACCTCCCTGGTGGGCTCACCCGCCGTGAGGAGGTGGCGCTACGAAGGATTCGCATCGGGGCTGCTCTTACACCAGCGGTCACCCACACCTGGCCCCCGGATCGAAGGGCTCCGTTTGGCCGGACATGTCCATTTTGCACCACGTCGGCATCGACCGCAGACATTCACCATCTTCTGTGGACTTGCCGTGGCCTCCAAAGCTCCCGACAGCAAGTACTACATAAGGTAGGACTCAACCCAGGCCGGCCTCCCGACTACAGACGCTGGCTCTTTGGGCCGTATCACCGGAGCCTTTTAGACTTTCTCAGTGAAAACTTCCTGTTCACGTACATTTAAACACACTCGCTTCCACCGTTTTATGCTGCAGAGCAAACTTTCGCAATAAAAAAAAGCAATGAAACATGGTGATGATGATGATGTCCTCAAAGATTTTGGCACGCACCCACAAGGGGGGATTGGCCAGGACTAAATCGGTTGTTCCACTAGCTAGGTTCCATGTTCTGCTGGGAACGCACGTGGAGCACGGCCACGCGGTTCTATAAACCTTGAAGTCAGCCTCCTCGATTCACGCGCGTCACCGCTGTACTGCAGCGCTGGCATCGAGGAACCCGGCCTGTAGCAGTGGAACGCGGTAAATTCAATTCGCCTTGAGCAAACCCTTGGTGTTTCTACCTTGGGATGAGCGCGACGGTACAGGAACAGCATGAGAGGTGAGCGGGAAAGCAAAGAGGGGGGGCATTTCCTTGGCAACTGTCTACAAAGACTATCGTCTTTTGACGACATTTGCAACGAAAGGAGCAGATACGAGGCCAATTGTTATTTTTTACTTTTACAACTATGATAGTTTGTTCTCTGATCCAGGAAGCTCGTGCACTGTCTCTAAGTGTTATTTCAATCATGACTTGTTCCAGGGCCCGTTGAGCCGACATAAGTTTTCTTTCAAGTTATTTAGTAAGGCGCCAAGTTCCCGCTACATATTTCATCACCTCACGTTATGTCTGAACCTGCCCCTGAAAGTTCTCCATGACTGGCACGCCCAGATAGTTTCGTGTGCAGGCTTTCGCATTTCTCCCAAAGTGAACCGCGTTAGTACGCGCGGCCAACGCCCGCGCTACGAACCCAAAAGCAATGCTGTGTGCCCGACATGCAATGATAGCTCAGTCCAATATCCGCCGGTTTCATTGCGCGAGGCATAGAGTTTCCTACTATAGACACAGAGAGGAATTAAACGCTAGCGCCTATGCGGCTCATATCGAGGCCGTTTGTGTCGTCATGGGCCGCCATTATAGCGTGTGCTAGCCTTCGTTTATTCATTGGCTTGGATCGAAACGTTTTTGTGGCCGTATGTCCGAACACAACGCTACAAAAATGGAAAGAATGGTGTGTTATTATAGAAGTGGAAAATAAAACAGGCTGTTTTAAAGCTAAGAAAAAAGGAACTAAAGCGTATTTTTTCCGGAACGGTTTTGCCGACTATTCTTCAGGCCAAACTGGCAGTTGACCCGCCGCGGTGGCTCAGTGGCTAAGGCGTTGCGCTGCTGAGCACGAGGTCGCGGGTTCGTTTCCCGGCCGTGGCGGCCGCTTTTCTGATGGAGGCGAAAAGCAAAAACGCCCATGTGCACGAGATTTCGGCGCACGTTAAAGATCCCCAGGTGGTCAAAATTAATCCGGAGACCTCCACTACGGCGCGCCTCATCGCCTGCGTTGCGTCGGCGCATTAAACACTACAATCAAATCAATCAAACTGCCAGTTAACAAGAACGTTAATATTTCGGGGGCAACTCATTGCAGACTTATTTTATTAATTTTACAATTATTTCAAACAGTACCGTATTTACCCGATTCTAACGCGCACTTTTTTCCCGAAAAAATAGGCCGAAAATCGCATGCGCGTTAGAATCGGGTACAAAACCGAACCTGCCGAAGCAGCGGAGATTTCTTCCCACCCATCGCCATCTCAAGATGGCGCCAAAGATTTTAGCAACGATTTTTCAGACGCAGCAAGCCTACGTGCCTAGGCTTTTCTATCTGCGTTCACACAAATCGTCAAATCGTTTCACTTGCGCGCTTGATAACAGCAATGGCAGCAGCGGCTCCCACGCGTTCAAAACGAGCGGTGGGCTGAAGCGTCCACCTGTGGAGAAGCTCTCGGGATGGGCGTGCGAGGCGTGGGCCATGATCCCATGAACCATGATTGATCGTTCGTTCAGAAGTGTAGCATCACTAACGTTCTTGAAGGCACCGAGGCCGAGATGTTGTGGTCAGCTGAGAGTGACGAGGAGTGAGACGAGTGAGATTACTTCGGGAAATAAATCGCCCGTTTCTCTCGCTTGCGTTTGTCTCGGTCACAAAGTCCGGTGCGCGTTACAATCACAGGTGCAAGATTTTTCGGGGTTTTTTTTCCAGGAAAATCAGGCACGCGTTACAATCGGGGGTGCGTTAGAATCGGGTAAATACGGTACGTTGTTTGGAGAGGTTGTAAATGTTTTTGAGTGTGCCTATCAAAACATAGCCTTCGTGGTGAACCGGTGCACCAACCGTCAGCTACAGTTTAACAAAACTTGTTGCAGACCGAGTTCGTTCATACGTCAAGAAAAATGAAAACGTGGTGTTAAACTGTCGTGGAGGAAGAAAAGTTAGGACGGATACAGGCGCCCGTATCTGTCGTATCTTGTGCTCGTTGAAGTACGCTTGATTTCATTTTTTCGACAGCCACAACTTTCGCGGCGGCATATTACCTGCTCAGTCATCCGTTGCTTCGACGCCGACATGCTCTTTGCTGCTGCGTGTTTGCTGCTCTTTCAGCAAACACTCAGTTCCCATGGCTCGCGGCTACCGGCTACCTCAGAACAAAGACGATTCCGGCTTCCTTGCAGCTCGTACACGTGTTAATGCATAGCGAAGAAAGCAAATCCACAAAACCGCTTAAGAATCCAATTTCCATGCTAATTGCCCAAGCCAGATGCTGATACCAAGGCGTTGGGCTGGTGCATGTTTGAATGGATTGCCAGCTTGTCCCATCGTTTTCTTTTACTGTGTCCTGTGTTTACCGCTGGTTTTTAATCCACCCAGAAGCTGTGGTCTTCCAATAACCCCGTACGACGACCTGGATTTCGAGGTGCAGTTTCCTTTCTGGTATACTTACTAAGAAACTCTATTACGCGGGGGACCTAGGTTTGATTCAGACCACTGAAAGAGATTTTTTTTTAATTGGCTGCACATATTTTGATGCCCACTGCCGATAACCCCACATTCCTCGAGCTATCAGTGGTTGGGTTGCCGATTTTACGGCGCAAGGATACAGGGGTCGGTTCCCCGGGTCCTCCCTAAGCCCATTTCTTTCCTAAGGATTCGGGATTTTCTGTCTGCGATGGGCGGATTCGTCTAGGCTCAAACAGCTCTAATGTAAATAATTGAGCTTAAAGGAGTTGAGACGTGACCCTTGCGACATACCGGAAGGAGCTCAGAAAGAGCGTGACGTTCTTTTTAGGTATCTTGAAAACCGTTCACAAAAAGCATGCGGCAAACCCCGCATAGTCAGCTGAACTAACAAAAATGAAGTCACACTTCACCATGTGGAACACATGGCTGCAATGTTCACTCTGGAAAGAAGCACGTAAGACGTATCAAGGGTGCAAGAACACCACAAATGTCGTTGAACACACTTCGCCTTCCCGGCAAGGCCCCGGGAAGGTGAATACACACGAATGAGGAAATCCAGTGCCCCTTGAAATGAGGAGGCCTTAACCAAAAGGGATAATAAATTTCATCTCTCTCTCTCTCTCTCTCTCTCTCTCTCTCTCTCTCTCTCTCTTCTCTTTCTTCTCTCTCTTTCTCTTTCTCTGTCTCTCTCGGGAGAAGGAGAAAGAGAGAAAACGTTTATTGAAATAACAGGGACGGGGTAGGAGAGAAAAAGAGTTGTGAGCTGTGGGTGGCCATCCTAGTCCGGTAGGCCACGTGCCACAGCTGCCATCCTCGCCCGAGAGATCAGGGTCTCCTGGTCTTCGAGCTGGCAGATCTGCAACGCGCACTCCCAGTGCTCAAGGGTAGGGGATCTGAGTGGTGGAGGGTTGGTGGGGCACGTCCAGACGAGCTGAGCTGTGGTTTTAGGCTCATCGCATGGGGGCAGTTAATTAAGGGACCCTGCAACACTACCTTTTGCTTTTTACTAAATCCTCAATGCTTTCAGAATACTCGATCAGCAAACCCATGCAGTACTTCGAATAGGAGGTCACATATTACCTCAGCTAAAAATTACTCTTTATGCCCTTCACATAACTTGGAAACTTGTTCAAGAAAAATTTATCTCTTTCCCTGTCTTGGCACTGTTCGAGCGCTCGGTTTACGTAATAGGTGACCGGTAAAAAGCGCAAAGGCTCATGGGTGCTGTAAGGTCCACTTACGAGATCAGCGGCCAAGCGCCCGGGCGGCGCGTGAGAACCCGCCACTCTGTCTGGTGGTTCAGCACTGTAGACTCTACGCTGCAGCCGTCGCCAATTCGTCACGCCACGCACGGGAGACGGATTGTCTGGCCCACCACATACCACAGGGATAATGCCGAATTGAGAAAGCAGCGGCGCCGCCGGATTCCGGGAACCGTCGACGTGACGAGCGGAGGTGGTGGGATTACCTGCGTCGAAGCGCGCGCCGCGCGAGACACCATTGTTAACGCGCCCCGGCCGGCACAGTGCAGCGTCGCCGCCTTTCGCTCTCACCCCGCGGGGTCGCGCGCACCTCCTCTTCTGCAGGTGTGCCGTTGCCCAGAATGGCGGCGCCTCATTTAGTATTCCGTAGCGTTCTGAGTGGACGCTGTCTAGGTGAATTTGGGCACTCCCTTACGCGTGTACGAACGCCACAGGGGCGTTCCCGAGAGAGTGTGATCTCGAGGTGTTATAAGGCCGAACTTGGCCGTTAGAAATCGTTCTTGTCTGAGCGGCGAGCTGGGCAGTTCCTGGCGGGACAAGGAGTCTCGACCGTTGAAGCTAGGTTGGGATTTGTGAGCCCCCTAGGTTAGAGGTTAAGGTCGCGTCGGAGGTTTAGGGTACAGCGCCGTACCGGGCAACTAGACGGATCTTGCGGCGAGACAGAGCCTCGGCCGTCGTTTCTCGAGCGGTTTGTGTACGCTCCGAGAATAGGAGAGTTAGACGGAGCTGAGGAGTTCGAGTGATTTGTGCACACTCGGAGCTAGTGTCTAGCTGAAGTTCGAAGTTTTTCTTTTCATTAGTCACGTACCCAGTTTTCCAACTGTAAATAGCTGTATATAAACTCGTCGTTTCACTTAATAAACCCCAACGCCTCGAGTTCGTCAATTCGACCGCCGTCTCCAAGAACTTCAACACCATCGTGTCAGGGGCTACGAAGAATTCGCTGGGGGCCGACGAACGAAAGAAGTACGAACGGAAAGCGGAGAAGACGGCCCTGCAGCGTATACGACACCACCACAGCTTACGCCGCCAACGCCTCCCCGAGACGCCGCCAGTGTTTATACGTACCATCACGCGGCCCCGAGCGGCGCCCGCGTTTATACGTGCTGTGTGCGTGTGGTTTGGATTTAGGACTCTCGCTTGCGAGGGTAAACTGAACTTCGTGCGCAGGGAGTCGCCCCACCGCCACGCATCGCGACGGACGTTCTCAGTGCTATATTCCCGATCCTAAAACGCAATGTAATAAGTTTTCCTGCCATTAAACAGTTTAATCTCTTTCCAAGACAAGTCCTTACTAAAACCGGCTACTCTGACATGGCGCAGCCGACTACGGAACTTCACGGCGACAATTGAAGCCCCGTTACCCGAAATTATCGGCAACCTAAAATTGAAGCGGACGGAGAATGGCAGAGCACTCGACGCAAGGGTCCCACGACGCTGATTCAACTCGGACACGCCCGACTCCGGGGTCTGACCTCCTTTCATCGGAAGACGCCAGTTCCCTGGAATTGTTCACAAAGAAAGAGCTTCCCGACGAACTCAAGTTTCGCCTTTTGGGTCACACAGGCAACAAGAGTGAACTTGTGAAAAGGCTTCTCGAAGACAACGCACGGCGACGAGCTGACGGTACCCTCGACTCCCTGACGATGCTACGCAACACCAGCAACCAACGGCTGGCAAGCATGGAGAGCCTGGCGGCTGCCAACGAAAAGCTGCTAGCCGATGTCGACGCTTTGAAGTCTCAGCTCCAGATCCTCATGGCAACAGCCAACGAGCGCCCTTCCGAACAAGTTGGTCAACGTCACGACGACGAAGTTGATACCGAGCGCATCGACGAACAACGTGAGTCAACCCTTGATACTCCACGGCACGTTACGCCTGCTGACGCACGAGACGAAACTTTGGGAGTCCGCAGAACACCATTGGAGACGAACGGTATGGCTCGATTAATGGCTATGATGGTCGAGTCTCAAGTTACGATAGCCGAATGCTTAGCACGAGCGCAGCAGCCTCTGCAAGTCCACTCAACGAGCGATACTTCCACAGCCATTGCTTTCTTCGACGGCTCGGTAAGAGCAGACGTAAAGGCCTGGACAGCGGAGACCGAGCGCATCGCATCGCTAGCGCACTGGACTCCATCACTGACTTTGGTGAACGCGATATCTCGGTTGAAGGGTCCTGCCCGCGACTGGCACACGAGCTATGGCAGAAAAATAGAAACTTGGGATGCATGGAAAGAAGCACTAACCGAACGCTTCAAACGCAAAATGACCATGCAGGAATTCCTTGACTACCAAGCCCAACGAACGCTGCGCGAAAACGAAACCACAACCGAGTACGTTTACGCGAAGAATGCCATGCTTGAGAAAGCACCGTACAACCTCGCAACGGAAGAAAGAATTTCACTCATTCTCGCTCGCATCACGGACGACAAATGGGCCAACCCGTTGGCAGCGCAATGTTGCACTTCGGTCATCGACCTCATCGACAGAGCAACCATGCTAGACTGCTGCCGATCAACGGAACGCGACCAAACTGACGACAAAACACCAAATCCAATAAACCAAAGAAAATCAGAACGTGTGGGTTCGGGAACGAACAGTTTCTCACCATTCAGGGCACCAACCGGAAGACCCTGTTACAATTGCAACGAGCCTGGTCACCTATCCCGCCAGTGCCCAAAACCGAAAACGACCGCCACACTACGAGCTGAAGAAAGGCGTCGATCGCAACCAGCGCCCGACGATAGACGCCACAGTTCCAGCCGACAAGCGAATTGCTTTTTGCAATCATCTGGTGGAACGCTGCCGATCGTAAACGGACTTTTGAACAACTCCTCACCAGTGGACGTTTGCATCGACAGTGGTGCCAACGTGTCACTAATCTCTGCTGAAGCATTGCCTCCAGATACACCCGTCACCCACTGGAAATCGTAAGACCGCATCGAAATATTGGACAGGACCATCAAGCCCAAGCTTTCAGCAACTATTGACATCACGGTAGGCAACACACGCACAACACTGTCGAACGTTGTGGTAAGCCCTCTTCCGAAGCCTTTGGACATCATTCTTGGTTCAGACTGGCGACGAAACGCCAACGTTGAAGTCACGTTTCATCCAACGAATGCCGTCAGGCTCGTTAACGTAACGAAAGAGGACAAACAGTTCCCAACTTTCGCAGTCCAAGATCCAACCAGTTCATCGAAACCGGATGAAATTGGAGAGGCGCTCATAGCCTCGTTTTGCCGTCACCGCGAAAACGAAAGAACGGACTTCGTACCCATCGAGGGCCTAGAAATCGAAAACGACCCAGTCACCCGTGAAGGTATCGAAACTGCCGTTTCCTCGATGACAACAGACGCGACAAACGAAGAACGCGTTCAGTTGAGAGCGTTGCTCCTGAAAAACTCTTCGGTTTTCGCGAGCAAAACAAGTCCGATTGGACTTTGTCCACTCATCGAGCACTCTATCGAACTACGAGACAATATACCGGTTGCTTCACGACCCTACAGATGCTCTCCAGCGGATCGTAACTTTATGAAAGAGCAAGTCAACGAATACTTAAAGAAAGACTTCGTTCGTCCAAGCGAAAGCGAGTATGCCGCACCGACGATTGTGGTTGACCAACCGAATCACCCGACCACACCTCGACGCATGGTGCACCACTAGAGAAAGCTAAACGAGAAGACCATAAACCCAACGTATCCGATGCCTGTGATGGAAGATGTCATCTTTGATATCACCGCGGACAAAGCGCAGTACTTCACGGTCATGGATGTAAAGGCTGCCTTGACAGTTTGAGTGAAGGAGGACGACGTGCACAAAACAGCATTTGTCACCCCAGATGGGAAGTACGAATATCTCAGGATGGCGTTCGGTTTCTGCAAAGCGCCACAAACAATGCAGAAAATAATGCGCCACACATTCGACGGTCTACCACGTACGGCGACCTACATGGACGATGTTGGTCAAGGCGCACGCACGATTCAAGAAGCTTTGGAACTTCTAGAAGAAGCTTTAGCTCGAATCAAGATCAATGGACTCAAGATGGACATCCGTAAATGCCAGTTCATACGCAGCAGCATCAGCTTTCTTGGATACGAGATCTCACTGGAAGGCCGAATTCCAGATGGTTCACGCATCGCAGCCATTGATAAGTTTGAGCCGCACGTCAACGCTAAGAAGCTATACTCCTTCTTGCAGTTTTCGAACCACTATCGCAAATTCATTCCGAACTTCTCGAAAATCACACGACCTCTACGGAATCTGGTTTCGGAACAGGCTGAATTTCAGTGGACTTCGGAACATGAAAGCATCGTTGACAACCTCAAAAGCACGCTGAAGAGTCCCCCAATTTTGTCAACGTTCCGTCCCGAATGTCAGACACGAGTCCACGTCAACGCCTTCCAAACAGGACTGGGAGCCGTACTGACTCAGCTCCAAGACGGAAAGGAACGAGTGATCGAGTATGCAAGCAAAGCGCTCAATGAACACGACTCTAAGCTTCATTCCAACCTACTGGAATGCATGGCGCTGCACTGGGCTCTAACAGAGACATTCGCTTTGTATCTACGAGGAGGACCACGGTTCACCGTCTTCACGGGCAACTTCAGCCTAACGTACCTCATGAAGAAGGGAGCAATCAATCGACGATTTGCTCGCTGGATGCTCGACTTGGCCGACTACAGGTTCGACATGTTGCATCGCCTAGGCCGACTCAACACCGCCGCAGATGCCTTATCACGCCAGACAGAAACGGAAAGAATGTCAGGAGACATTCTCGAAACGGAGGGTGCGAGAGGCTACGTACTTCACTCCGCAATCACCGGTAATCACGAGACGCTGCGGAAATTCCAAGCTTTGGACGCGGACGGCCGCAGGTTCACGGAGGACAGCCGGAGACGAGACAGCGCATTCTGGCTTTTGCACGGATACCAGCCGAGACTACCCGGTGAGCTGAACATTGGCTCCGTCAGAAATGTCATTGAAGACTCGGTACGGCTTCAGGAGCTTGCGATGGCACGCAAAGAAGCTAAAGAAAACCTACAGAAGAGCCAAGCATACTCTACGAGACGATACGACGCGAGAAGGGATCCTCCGAATTTCAACGTAGGAGACAAGGTTTTGTGTTCTATTGGAGCCCGAAAGTGGACACTCGACCCACGATACGACGGTCCCTACGAAATCACGGACCTTGCTGGCGAAAACCTGGTGCGCATCAAGAGAATCGGAAACCTCGGAGGCCCAAGTGATAAAACTGTCAACGTGGAACAGTTGCGTCCATATTACGAGCGCATCAATTACCCCACAGAGCTCGCGGATAGCTTCATCGGGCGCCAACTCGGTGAAGGACCTGGGGACAGATCCTTCTAAAGGGAGGTCGTGTCAGGGGCTACGAAGAATTCGCTGGGGGCCGACGAACGAAAGAAAAAGAAGTACGAACGGAAAGCGGAGAAGACGGCCCTGCAGCGTATACGACACCGCCACAGCTTACGCTGCCAACGCCTCCCCGAGACGCCGCCAGTGTTTATACGTACCATCATGCCGCCCCGAGCGGCGCCCGCGTTTATACGTGCTGTGTGCGTGTGGTTCGGATTTCGGACTCTCGCTTGCGAGGGTAAACTGAACTTCGTGCGCAGGGAGTCACCCCACCGCCGTGCATCGCGACGGACGTTCTCAGTGCTATTTTCCCGATCCTATAACGCAATGTAATAAGTTTTCCTGTCATTAAACAGTTTAATCTCTTTCCAAGACAAGTCCTTACTAAAACCGGCCACTCTGACAATCGCCCTGTCAGCCTCTTGCCAAATCAACCGGAGCCCGGGCGGATTGGGTTCCTGATCGACACCGGACTTCGGGGAAACGAACTACAGGACCATCTTTACTGGCGCAGTCGACAGGATTTGGCAGAAGAAATCACCAGGCCACAGCCAGGGGCAGCAAGCGGACGCAAGCCCGCCTTCATCGGCAGCAGCCGAGCTCCATGCGGAGTGGGGCGGCAGAACCAAGCCAACGCACGGGGCCAACGACGCGGCAGCCGACCACCGGAGGTGCGGGTGAGTGGGATTTCTTGTGCTTCGTTGTGGCGCTGTAGGCTGAGTCTGGGGTTGCATGGTAGTCACGCGGAGCATGCAGGCGAACATGGCGGAAGGAGACGGAAATGGTCAGACACTTGAGGCGCCACCTCAAGGAGGCACGGCGGCAGGAGGGGTGGTCCAAGCGGAGTCTGAGGCAATAATACTTAGACGAATGGAGTTGGAGTTTCAATAGCGAAGGGAGGAAAGGGCGCGAGAGGCGGCGGACCGAGAGAGAAAAGAAGCGCGCGATGCGGAGGAGCGAAAGAGAAAAGCAGCGCGCGAAGCCCATGAACGAGAGTGAAGAGAGGCGCGAGAATCAAAGGAGCGTATACAAAAACTTCGGCTCGAATCTGAAGAGCGGTTGCGAAGGTATGAGTTGGAGCTGGAGCGGAGAAGGCAGACGCCCTTGCGCTCGGACACCCGCGAGCAGAAACAATGGGGCACAGCACAGACCCAGCCAGTTTTATAGCGACAGTAAAGTCGAATGGTCCCGGCCAGTGTTTGGAAGTTGAACATTGCGATGACAAAGTAAGCAGCCGTGACTCCCTACACGAGGCTGGCATTTCCGCCGGTGCCGAACGCGTGGAGATTGACATTGGGATGAGGAGCGACGAGGTAAGCGCGTCCGGTGATACCGTAGAGCGGTGTAATGAAGCAATGCTCGAACATGACGAGCAGCCTCGCAGGCAAAGTTTGGGGATGGAGCTGCAGCGCATAAGGCAGGCCCGGTTATGCACTGACAGCAAAGTTGAACGGGGGCAGCCTGTTTCTCAATTTGGAGCCGCGTGAGAACGAAATAAGCGGCCGTGGCTGCGCACAGGAAGCGAGCGACTCAACTGGGAACAGCTGTTCGGAAAGGGAAGCGAGCATGAGGAGCGTTCCAGCGAGCGCGTCCGGTATAAGTGCAGAGTCAAGGAGTAACCCCGTTGTCGCGAGTGTAGGGCCGCCAGTTACTTTTGCACCAGACACTGCGCTAATGCATGCTGAACTTGCTGGCACGGGCAGTACCCAAATTCTAATCGGCGGATCGGAGGAGACTGGAGTCGCGCAGGAAAGTGTTGGGGCCCGCCGCGCTCCAGATTCCGCTCGAAAGTTGCAGGAGAAAGTGAACTCCGTGTCGGGCGTTCAGGAGCTCGTCCAGAAGAGAAAGGAGAGAGAAGACGAGAAAGCATGTGATGAGACGGAGCGAAAAAGAGACGGACTTGACGATCGGGTTGAGGAGAAGCAGGAATTAAAGGCAGATAATGGAGCTGAGAAGGTAGACTGGGTTGAACATGCAGAAAACGGAAGAGGAAGTGAGAGAGAACGCGAGAAGGTAGAGGACAAGGAGGTGAGAGCATTTGACGAGGGTAGGAACGATACGGAGATGTCGCGTGGGTTTGGTAGTCTTGATGGTGAGAGTGTAACCGAGGAGACCGATGGAGAACACGAAAACGCATGCGTGGAGACTGCGAAATCAAGAAAGAGAGCTCCCGATGAGGTTGCGAAGGAGAGGGAAAAACCTTGTGAGGAGGCAGCTACAGTTGAAACAGAGGAACGAGACGCAATCGGTGATCTCGCGAAACCGGTGTCTGAGATAGAGCTTCGTAGCTTTAGTGTCGGTTGCGGCCATTACCGAGATTTATTCGGGAGCCGCGCTGTAAAGGTTGACGCACTAAGTTCTGCGACCTTGCAGTGTGTCACAGGCCCTAGTTCTGAGTTGTGCCAGGATGAGTGCGTACTGGAACAGCCGAAAAACTGTCTTTGTCAGGCCGCTGCGCAGAATGCACCTAGAGTGCACGAGCGGTTTTTGGTAATGACAGGTGCTTCAGAGGTTGTGGTTGTGGGGCAGTCTGTGCGTAGGAGAAAGAATGATCCCGAGAAGGTCGTTGTGCTCGCGGGCCGCCATTCCGCTCCAGCATCAACCTTTCGCTCACGCTGCCAGCACGCAGCATTGCCGTACGGTGGGGCATTGGAGAGGCATGGCCGCGTGTCCCATAGGACAGGAAGCGAAGTCGCATTTTGTGATACCACTCCGTCTTCCCCAAAGTTCTGTTCACCTCATGGGGCTAAATTGTCGAGACTTGCGTTGACATTGCAACGCTACGCGGTCTGGATCATCTGCAGAGGGGGCTGGAAGTACGCGAATTCACTCCCCTGCTTTCAGATTGTTGCTTGGGGAGGCTAGTATTGAATTGCCTACGAGCCTTAACACCGCCATGACGGACGTGAACATTCCCGTTCACCCGCCCTTTTTCGTTGGGTGTGTGTGTCTGTGTCTGTGTGCCGAGGTTGTGCGCGACGAGATGCCTTGGGTGCTCGATCCGTGCACCGAATTGATCGATCCGCGCACCGAACTGAACTTTCTGTGCACCGCAATTGAGCGAAAGCACAGCCGAACATTCTTGAAGGAACGTTAT
Organism: Haemaphysalis longicornis; assembly: GCF_048455015.1. Lineage (NCBI taxonomy): Eukaryota > Metazoa > Arthropoda > Arachnida > Ixodida > Ixodidae > Haemaphysalis > Haemaphysalis longicornis. The sequence goes on from NW_027526422.1 coordinate 130,522,338, forward strand.
CAAGCTACGCTGTCAAGGAGGACATTTGCGTGCGTGCGCATAGTGACATGGCAAACTTTCTTAACGTTTTATTTTTGTTGACTGCAAAATTGCCCGTGTTGTTTGCCACACTCTTAAAAAAAAGGTCGGCGCACTTACTAATAGAACACTGACCAGTTACTTGTCCCAGTATTGACTAGGTACTTAGTTGCTTTTACTAACTGGTCATGCGTGACCTAGTAAAAAGCTACGCGTAACAACGTGGATCTGCTGAGTGCGCAGCGCGACATAGACGTATTCATCAGGCACATACCACACGTGGACCATCAACAACTTAATTGAGCAAGAAAGGCGCACGAGAAGGGCGAGTATTACTTAGTTACCTTAGAAATACATCTGCTCTTCTGGCTTTTATAGCCAGCAGCGGAAAATCCCCTGCGACAGTCGGTGGGCTTGTCATAAAAATCAAACATTTTAGCGATAATTTTAGAATTATGCATTTTAATGTGAGCATATACGAGACAGCATGTCTCTTTGCAAAAACTTTTTAATCGTGATTTGGTGTGGAAAAAGAGCTGTTGTTATTATGTTCAATAATTCATAGAATTTGTTACTTCAGTGAATGTTAGTATCAAACAAGCAGCAGTTACTAAGTGCATGGTCTAGACTAGTAACGGTTCCAGACTTAGTGGAAGGACCTACGTACCGTATTGGGGGTACTAAACTCCCTAAGGAGTTAGTAAATACAGCCGTTACTACCCTTTTACGAGCTTTTTTGTTAAGAGTGCAGTCCTTATTCCTTTTTTTCTTGTTGTCGAGCGCCGGAATGTTTGTGCGTGTTTGCAGTTATAGCGCGCATCAGTGTTATAGGTTGACTTGTCTCGTTGTTCGTGGCGTTTACGCGCCCCAGAGACACGACCCCATTTCCTTTTACTCGCACTTAGAGTTTTTAGCATTTTTTGTGTGTGTTTCCGGTTTGCTAGAGTATTCCGTCCCTGTTGAACGGCTAGTGAATAGGTTGTGTTTGTAGTTTAGGTGAGAGGAGGTTCGGATCAGCTGCAGAAATGGAAGGGGCTCATTTGTGGTTATACCTAGCTCCTTCAACGTGTTTTTTTTTGTTTGTTTGTTTGTTCCGCTGTTAGTGCTGAAGGAGAGATGAAACGAGTGTCACTTTTAAGTGCAATGCACTTCTTAAGCGACCCTGAACCTGCGTCCACCGGCGATGTCCGCGCACGTGGAGATGGGCGCGCGCAGCCTGGCCGCTGACATAGCACATACCCACGTGGGGGATTGGCCAGGAATCTCCTCGTCTTCCTTGGCAACGGGGGGAGATGGGCGCGCGCTGCCTGGCCGCTGACATGGCACATACTCACATGGGGGATTGGCCAAGAATCGGACGTGAGAAGGGCTAATGCACCTGCTTAAAGGAGTGCTGACACGAAATTTCAAAGCTGAGATCCGCTCTAGCAATCAAGTACAACGACAACACAAATAGGTGTCTGTGAATAAATGCATCTTTCTTTCTTTGTAGTTGTGTGTGTGTGTGAGATCTCTCTTTCGCGAACATTACCGAACCGCGCAAATTCAACTCGTGCATTCGCACTTTCACATTCTTCCCCTCGGGGAAATGCGGGGAATTTTTTTAAATTCTTTTCGGATTTACTGAACCAAGAGGTTCAGTAACCCTCTTAAAGGGGGGATTTGTAAGGTCCATTTATGAGATCAGCGGCCAAACGTCCGGGCGGTGCGTGAGAACCCGCCACTCTGTCTGGTGGCTCTGCACTGAAGACTTTACGCTGCAGCCGTCGCCAATTCGTCACGGCGCGCATGGGAGACGGATTGTCTGGCCCACCGCATACCACAGGGATAATCCCCCATTGAGAAAGCAGACGGCGCCGCCGGATTCCGGGAACCGTCGACGTGACGAGCGGAGGTGGTGGGATTACCGGCGTCGAAGCGCGCGCCGCACGAGACACCATTGTTAACGCGCCCCGGCCGGCACAGTGCACCGTCGCCGCCTTTCACTCTCACCCCGCGAGGTCGCCCGCACCTGCTCGTCTGCGAGCGTGCCGTTGAACCAAAGACGGCGGCGCCTCACTGAATATTCCATAGCGTGCTGAGTGACAGCTGTCTACGTGAATTTGGGCACTCCCTTACGCGTGTACGAACGCTACAGGGGCGTTCCCGAGAGAGTGTGATCTCGAGGTGTTATAAGGCCGAGCTTGGCCGTTAGAAATCCTTCTTGTCTGAGCGCCGAGCTGGGCAGTTCCCGGCGGGACAAGGAGTCTCGACCGTTGAAGCTAGGTTGGGATTTGTGAGCCCCCTAGGTTAGAGGTTACGATCGCGTCGGAGGTTTAGGGTACAGCGCCGTACCGGGCAACTAGACGGATCTTGCGGCGAGACAGAGTCTCGGCCGTCGTTTCTCGAGCGGTTTGTGTACGCTCCGAGAATAGGAGAGTTAGACGAAGTTGAGGAGCTCGAGTGATTTGTCGCACTCGGAGCTAGCGTCTAGCTGAAGTTCGAAGTTTTTCTTTTCATTAGTCATGTACCCAGTTTTCCTACTGTAAATAGCTGTACGTAAACTCGTCGTTTCACTTAATCAACCCCAACGCCTCGAGTTCGTCAATTCGACCGCCGTCTCCAAGAACTTCAACACCATCGCCCTGTCAGCCTCCTGCCAAATCAACCGGAGCCCGGGCGATTCCATGAGTTCGTGATCGACACCGGACTTCGGGGAAACGAACTACAGGACCATCTTTACTGGTGCATTGTCTGATCCCGCGGAGCCCAGCCACTTCCGGTTCGAGAGCTCTCCTCGCCTCCCGTAGGCCGGCGGCTTTCATGCGCGCGTGCGCGTGTTGTTTATCTGTTTCCACCGAAAAAAACAAACGCTCATGCATCGCACATTCAATGAATAACAACGTTGAATCCTACTTCGGGCTCCCCTGAAAGGTAAGCACCCTGTGGCAAATAAATAACACGGACACACGCTCCTGAAAGCCGCCGGCATACGCAGGCGTACGGGAGGCCAGGCGAGACCTGGAACTGCAAGTGGCTGGAGCAGACGACGTACCCATGAGCCTTTGCGCTTTTTACCGGTCACCAATTACAGCAATGTTGGCCGGCTTTTGTTCAGTTGCAGTCATAAGCACATTCAACAGTCACTCTTAAAAAAGCCTCAAAAGTAACGCAGAAACGGAAGATGGATGTGCTGCGACTGGCACATCACGCACTGCCGCTCCCTGCTCGCGATAACTAGAGAAGAACCCCGCTCATACATTCCTCAATGCTGCGTTTTCCCGGCTGCTACGTAGTTGCAATTCCTACATTCTCAGGTTTTTTAAGGTTCGAAAGCCAAAGTTGCAGAAATATATGGCTGCAAGTAAAACCTACACTGTTTTCCTTCATTTTCGAAGGTTTCCTCACTGCTCCGTTTTCCTGGGGTTGTTACATTTTGTTTTCCCGGTCCGATGAAAAACTTATGAACGGGGTTCCAGTGTATAGGTTTCACGATGCTTCCACACGTGAAGGAAAGAGTAGCGTTTATCGGAAGTGTTCAAGAGTCCCTTTCGGCAGCTCCAAATGGTACAAGCAGAGAGAACGTTAACGTACTTTAATAGGCTATCGAAATTTCTGTTTGAAAACCAAACATAGCTCCCGACTCGTCAAAATGACGGTTTAGAGCAGTGATCCGACTTTTTGAGAAGATAATAATTGATGTGGGTAAAGTTTGTAGTCAGCCTGTATACAGTGGCATCAGCACAGAGAGAGCGAGAAAATTCTTTAATGAGACCGAAGAGGTCAGCCCTGCATAATGCTGGGCTTGCTACTTCAGATGGTTGGTGAACATGTGATAAGGGTTATATGCTTACATGACTAATACAAACAAGAAAACGAAAAAAACGAAAGAAACTCCACCAGACAGACACGTGAACACACATAAAAAAACAAAAAAAAGTGACAGACAGTCACAGGTTGGAGTCGAGTCCAGAGTCTCTGACCATCGGTACAGTTAAACCGGCATCAGTACAGTTAAACTGTGTAAGTCGGCCACGCTTGCACAGGGCCGTGACATGTGCGACTCACGGTAATCACCTGAAGAAACCTTATGCCTGCGCTCTTCGCGTAACAGCCGCACGTTACTCGAATGTGAGCCATGAGTTTATGATGAGGACGCGATGAATTAACAAGTACGGGGTCGAAAGAAGGAATTAAGGCTTATGAGAAACTTTTAATTTTGATAGAGCAATGTCTAACACATGACCAACGTTGTTCACTGACAAGGAGACGTAGTTGTGTGGTTGTGCGACAAGAAATAAATTAACGACAATGTCAGGACTACTCACTCATGGTTCCGCCGGGCAGGTAACACTGGCTGGGCACATGGAGGTCTGATGGAAAGGGGTGTTCTATTTTTGGAAGTAACCAATCTTACATATTGCCGAAGATAGCGGAAAATATGCAGCGTTGTAAAGCGTGGCGTGAAGGGGTAAGTACTAATGAGCGAATTCTTGCCCTCCCTCACTCGCACCTCAAACAGCCCACCCTCATTTTGAAGTCTTACTCTGCAGCAAAACGCTGAGAGTGTACTTTGGCCTTTTCCCATCGCAGTTGCTGTCACGGCGAGTAACAGCATTTTAGTCCGTAGAGTAGTCCGTCGGAACGAAACAGTCAAAATAGAGGTACTCTCACACATATGCACCAAGAATGCGTGCACCAAACAGCCCAACTGTCTTTCCCTACCTTTTCTACTGAATAAAAACACTGTTGCCCAGCTGTCAACTCGAGGAAGACTTACCCAAGGTGACCTTGACCTAAGAGAGTAAGAATTCCGGCGAGGTGACCCAGACCAGGACGGTTCGGGCAACACATAAATTCCAGGCTAAGTTTCCCCTCTCCCTACCAAGGCTCGAAAATGTTTTTTTTTTAGGGGCGAAGCTCCTAAAGCTATGGGTCTGTCCATCCCTTGTGTCTCGTGGTACGTGACCGCCGCATGCTTTCGGAGATGTCGCAAAGTGGGCCGCGTTGCACGCGCAAGAACCGGCTGCAACCGGCAGCGCAAACTCGGCACCGGGAGCGCGAGCTTGTCTGTGTTCGCCAACGGAGGCGCGAGTGCACGTGCACTGCGAGGGGGAGATCACGCAAGAGATCACGCCACGAACGCAGGCAGTCGTTCTCGGAGATCAAATGAGACGCAAGGACCTTTGCTCGTTTCCTCTCGTCTTGTTCGGGCACAAGTTCGCCCTAAATAAAAGTTCTTTCTTCAAATACGCACTCAGATGTATCCATATGAACCCTACCACGATCCGAGGAACGTGTATAGACTTAGTGTTTGCACACTTCCCATTGCAGCCAGTACAAGAACCTCTCTCGCTTCATTTCACAGATCATAAAGCCGTCGTAATGAAGGGACCTCGCAATCCAGTCATGACAACGACGAAATGAAAAGAACAAACGAAGAAACGAAACAACAAACCAACAAGAACAAAATAAAAGAACAAAATAAAAGTTGATTTGTACAATGTACGCACACAGTCTTACGTCTTTCTTAATGATGTAATGGGCGAACTTTCACGGGAGAGTTACGGTTACCGATGATCTCCCCCTCTCGAGCTTCGCCCCACTTATCATCATTCATTCCGTGGATATGGCGTGATTTTTTTTTGGCAACAGTAGTCTCATCAGGCTGATTAGTTTCAGTGATGTAACATGCATCATACCCGCCAAGCAAACATTTTCATGAGCGAGTGAGTGAGTGAGTGAGTGAGTGAGTGAGTGAGTGAGTGAGTGAGTGAGTGAGTGAGTGAGTGAGTGAGTGAGTGAGTGAGTGAGTGAGTGAGTGAGGGAGGGAGGGAGGGAGGGAGGGAGGGAGGGAGGGAGGGAGGGAGGGAGGGAGGGAGGGAGCGAGATAGCACTCGGCTGTGCAAGGCAGCCTTTACAATTTAATAATGAGGCGTTAGCGCAGTACCATGAACACAGTTCCACATGATGTCATCTGGATCAGGTCTGGCCTGGAAAACATTACATGCCGAAAAGGTACACATTCCTGGGTGAATGAGGCAGGAAAAAATAGAAGCAGGAAAAGTGAAAATGTCAACTGCCGCTACAGAATCTCGCGCTTCTCACACAGTCTGCCTGTGTTCTGGTGGTACAACAATGTGTTAATGACGTACTTAAAAGTGGAGCAACGAAACAAAAGTCTATCTCTCAGCGTACCCTCAAATCAGCAGAACAAGCAGCCTGCCGGACAAGTCGACGAGTCATTCACATGTCCCAACACTACTCGTCAGCAAATGTCAAAAGCTGCGATGTTGGTCCCTCCATTTTTAAACGTTCGCACATAGGGCTTTTGCAAGCGCCGCAACACGGTTGATGGTTGATTATGAGTTTTAACGCACCGACGCTACACAGGCGATGAAGCGCGCCGTAGTGCAGGGCTCCGGAATAATTTTGACCACCTGGCTGCCAATCTTTAACGTGCCCCGAAATCTCGAACACACAGGCGTTTTCGCTTTTCGCCTCCATTTTTAGAAAAGCGGCCGCCTCGGCCGAGAATCAAACCCGCGTCCAGAACCAACTAGGGTGGGTGATTGGTCGATTAACCTTCAGATTAATCGATTAATGCCTTAGTCGCGATTAATTTTTTTAATCGGTTAATCGGTTGAAGTGTCGGGCGCCACGGGAGAAAGGGCTGCTGTCTTCAACCCTGCGTGCGACTCGGGATTTTTTGTTTTTTTTTTGCGTTTTTTACGTCCCATGTACCAGCTTTCTCCTTTACATTAGCGCCCGCCACCCTCAACTACCGCGTTGCCTTTGTCCAGATCGTCGCTGTCAGTTCCGCAGGCGAAGGGGGAACGCCGTGTCCTTCACGCCGCGCAACTCTGAGCAGAAAATGCTGTTTGGGGGTTCGTTTAACAGAACCAACGTGCTTCCGCATCGGGGAACCCTCCCAGCGGAAGTTATCGGCGGCGGCCGTTTGAAGAATTTACACTCTCAAAGAGTAGATTGTTCAGCACTATTGTACGCTGGCCAACGAACCCTGCGTCCCAAGGTGTTCTCCCAAAAAGACCGCCCGCGACGATCTCCGTCTCGCAGCGAGAAAGCTGTGCGATGCGCTTGCGGACAACAGCACTCGCTACTGGGGACTGGCATGTGTCGAGACATCGCTACACGCTGTAGATTGGCGCCTTTGAACTTTTTCGTGTGACGTGCTTTTTGCGCCTCGTCCATTATCCATTACCTCCCGGGAACAGAGCTGCCTTTGATGCCTTCCGCGCATGCGCTTTCCTGGTTGCGCTCAGCTGCTGGTGTCATTCTCCTTTCGGTGTAAAAATGCTGCTGCGTGTTCCGGTAACTTCAACGCCATGCGAGCATGTGTTCAGCACAGCCGGGATGACTGTCAACAAGCAAAGAAACTCTCGGCTGCCTGAAAATGTTAACAAGCTTCTTTGTCTCCGCAACTGTGTGAATAATCACTGATTGTTTAAAACGATTTGTACAAACTAGCACACAACGTGAAAATGAATTAAAACAACCATAAAAGAAACTGAACATTCTGTGTCTTTTACGCCTTATTCACCTAAATGAACGCATCCGATTAATCTATTAATTAACTGAATCAATGAAGCCGGTTAATCGGATAAAAATTTTTGATCGACGCCCAGCCCTAGAACCAACACAAGACAAGAGCTCTAAGCCATTCTTCACTGGTGTCTGGTCACAGGCAGTACCCGAAGAGGGCATTGTTTGGGGGAGGAGCGAGGCAGCGTCAGGAGAAGAGAAGAAATAACAAGGATCGAATAAGTCAGCGTGTACAAGCCGAAGAGGGGTCGATGGTGGCCCATCAACCCCCGGGATGCTCACTGGTGGGGCAGCACTGCCGTTTCTCTCACGGACAAGGCTAGCCTTGACCGGGCGTCACACGCCTTGCACCATCCTTGCACCACCTCTCCGTGCAGTAAGAGCCCGTCTTTACGAAGAGAGGCCGTAATTTTGCCTTGCTGTTCGGATGACTCGCCGGTCTCCCTGCTCACGCGCATTCTCTTTTTCCAGAGCGTTTATTTTGTCGATAAGGAACAAGATTCCTGAAGCACGCCCATGGAGAGCCTCTGCAGTTCACTCATTCCCAAAGGTAAGGTCAACGGGTATGCGGCCAAGATTAGGAAAACCCAGGAAGCCTTCGGGGCGGCCATCCAGCCGTCGAGTAGGTCTTGCCGTTGCAACGATCAATTGTGTTGGTCAATTTGGCTATATCCGCCCAGAGTATGACGCGTGATTTCCTAAGTCGGTCCACCATCAGAAGCAGGGAATACGGCCTGGCAAGGAATGTTTGACCGCTGGTGATCATCTCCATGTTCGATGCCAGAGAACATCGTCCAGCACGCAGCCATACAAAGCCCCGTTCAAGAGTATAAGACCTCCGGAACGGGTACGCCACAATTCATCGAACACCGTTTCGTCGAACGCCGACTCACCAAAGGCATGGCCATTTTATCGAAGTCGATTCATCGAACGCCGTTTCGTCAAAATGAGTTCGCCCGTTTCACCAAATGCTGTTTGGAAGCTTCAGGAGCGATTAGTATTGGTTTACGCCCTTTTAATCCCCAAAGGATTCATGAAGCCTCAAAAGCTTGGTAATTTGGCGGACGCATACAAAATCCGCGCCTTTTTCATCACTGCCCATTTCCGTGGCGATTGTCGGTAATGTGCACCAAAACGAACGCGCTTCAGATGATGCTACATTTTGAGTTATCTTTACAGAAGTTTGCCGTCTATTACCCTTTTTTTTCATTTTTCTGAAACCGTGTTTCTGCGAAGCGTTTGACATCACGTGTTGCCAGAAGACGCACATTTTTGGTACGCAGAGCAAATTCCTCCACAAACAGGAAGAAGTCTAAAAGAAGTTTATTTTGCAAGGAATAACTGAGCTGTTTGTAGCGACATTTTAAGCATGACTCAGTCACTAGTTTAGTTCGTTTAGTCGCTGGTTTAGTTTCCCTCAAAATATCCTTTAGTGGCATGTTTCGCTGGTTGTTGGAGACGTGCTTGAGGGCCTCTTCTTTTGCCAGTGCAGTTTTGTTCTGCTTTGGCGGCTCCTGGCGTCGCAGAAGTGCTTTCGCCAGTCATCTGTAACTTTTTGCTCCTGTTTCAGACGGATGAGAAACCACGCAAAAAGCCGGAACATGCGATTCCGACAGCTGTCGGAGGTGTAATGTGTCAACTTTCTACCGATTTATTTCTTTGTGGCAGCCTTCGCTCCATTGGAGACTGTACGAACCTGAAGGTAAAGGGAAATTGAGGGGGCGCACGGATCAGCAGTCCCCTACTGCAGAGGGTCAGGAGCCCTCGTCACGAACTCAGTGTCTTCAGCTCCTGCCCCTTCAGCAGGCATTGGAACACCGTCTGCTGAAAACTATTCTTCTTCTTTTTCTTCTTCAAGGCAGCTGACGCGCCTTCCCCCCGACGTAATTCCTCTCGAACAAGCATACCAGCTCCGATTCAGCCGATGGGAACTCCTCGTTCATTTCGATGAACCTCTGCGAGCCAACGCGTTTTTAAATATTCAAGAAGTCGCTTTTCTGATGGAGGCGAAAAGAAAAAAATGCCCTTATGTACGAGATTTCGGCGCACGGTAGAGATCCCCAGGTGTTCAAAATTATTCCGCCGCCCTCCGCTACGGTGCGCCTCATCGCTTGCGTTGCGTCGGCGTGTTAAAAACCCTACAATCAATCAATGAAGATGTTAGGAAAGTAACCTAGTCGATTTACGTATTCTTCGAATATTGTTGAAGGGGGGGGGGGGCGGGGGGGGGCGGCGAGCGGTGCCAAGAAGGCCAAAGCGTCGTGTTATTGGAAGAAGGCGGAAAAAATTGTGTCGCTTCCATAACGTATTACAATTCGATCTCTAAGACGCGCTTGGAAGCATTTTAAGACAGATACATGCTCGAATACAAAGTATAAACATGAAAAGCCATCCTCCGGACGATACAAGCTTCTGGGAAACCAAAAATGTTGTTTATTTCTGTCTATGCACGCCAAAGGCCCTGCTCCACTATACGCGAGCTAATGTGATGAAATGTTCTCGATGGAACGTCCTTTGACTGAACGCGGCGCTCGATGATACGGTGTTCATTGAAACGGCTTCTAAGAAGTGGCGTTCTTGTAATGGCGTTAGGTGACTTCTTAGGTGACGCACTACCTCGAAAGCTGCCGCGCTGCGAAATAAGCTGTTACGTTCTTCCTGCGTTTCATAGCACAGTGTTGTAGTAGTTGTTGTTGTTCTTGTTGCTGTTGTTGTTTCTTTGTTTGTGGCGCATACCCACTTGGGGGATTGGCCAGGATCGGGAGCTTAGCCTGCACGCATCAGCAGGGACGCCCGCTGCCTGCTACTCCGTATGCGGCTCAACTGCTGCAATGTGGCGGAGCGTCTGCACCGACACGGGCGCAACGGCTCCCCTACATGTGTGGACTATCCGGAACGAGTGACGTAGGAGCACCTACTCTGCTTCTGCCCCCACCAAGCGCGGCCGAGAGCAGAGGTCCACCGAACGCTCCAGCGTCGAGGCCTTCCAAGCGCCGGCATGGAGAACCTTCTGTTCCCGAAGGGGGCTGCGGCAACCCAACGGGAAGTCTTCGCTTATCTGCTCCATTACCTGAAGACGACCGGCCTGACGCAGCGGCTGTAGCCCGGAGTGCAGTGATTGACTGATGTGCCCGGACTGACAGCTTTTTAGGACTCACAGCTCTCTTTATACCTTTCTCTCTCTCTACTTTATCCCATCACTCCCCCTCTACTTCCCTTCCCCTGCACTGGGTTGTATGCAGGTGAGCTCCCTGCCGAGCTCAAAATATCCCCGGTGAATTTCCTTTCCTTTTCCTGTCGCAAACCACAATCACCACCACCACCACCTAATGTGCCCGATTCAGGAAACTGAGATTTGGAGAAAAAAATTGATTAGAATTATCGCACAATAAATATACGAATTTGTACAATAAAAGTGCGCACTATGCGGGAATTTGGAAGAAAAGGCTCTTCTTTCGTCTGTGTACAGCACAGTATTATGAAACAGCGAGCACATAGTTGACCTCACTCGTCATTATTCCCGTCGTCTCCTGTTCCTCAAATATGATGATAGTAGCCGGCTACCCGCCTGTTTCCACGTCGTGTTCTCTGAGCAATTCTCAACAATTGCAGTGCCACCCACACATCTTAAGTGCCCCAAATATTCTCATTTTACTTGTGACCATGTCTTCTATCAATCAAGATTCCTAAATGCGCCCTCTAGGCACGCTGTCAATAAATTAGGTGAGATGTTTCCCCCTTGTCTAACTTCTTCCCTAAAACGGAACTTTACACTCTCCACATGAAGCGTTGGATTCGTTGCTTATGTCCGTCAGGAACCTTTTGTATGTTTCTTCTACTCCCGTTTCACTTGATGCTAATATAATTGTAAGGGTTTCCACTGAACAAAATGCCATTTCAATATTTATACATGCCATGCAAAGAAGTTTATGGTACTTTTATTACGCTCAGTGGATTTCCTCTATACGAGGTCGATAGTTTGAGTGGGATCCCTTATTCAGTATTATTTCAGAAATCCAGCCTCTTCTTACTGTTGTCGTAAATCGAGGGCGTCATAAACAGCTTGTATACACCAAATAGTAGATTGACAGGTCCACAATGCTTACATTCCTCGGCATTTTCCTTTCATCAAAATTCGAAATATTTTGAACTTTTCCCAGATGAGTGTTACCTTGAATGTCCGTAGGCATTCTGGGCATAATTTTGCTAGCTTTCTGGTACAACATCCCCACAATCCTTTTGTAGATTCCGCTGAATTTCGTGGTGACCAGCGCCTTAGCCCACTGCTTTAGTGTGGCCGATTTTTTCATCTAGTTTTTGTTGATTCTAAACTTGGCACATTGGGCTAGCCTGTTCACCTTTGTTGCCACGAATATGTTCTGAAGGATAACACAAAACTTCAGCACCCTGTCTCCTGCTCATTTAAGGTTTCATTTCCTTCTCTTCGCTAGTTTCATCCTTTTTGTTCTCCGATTTAGCGTAGTTCTGTATGTTATCAGCCTGTGGTCACGGCTCTTGGCGTTACGTATTACCTCAACATACTGCGCTATGCTCGAATTCACCTCGAGCTCCGACTTGAGGCCGAAGCTTCGCCTCGGGCTTCGCGATCACCTTGAGCTTCGAGATTTCATTTTTGATTTCACCGTTGGGAGTTTTTGGTGCCTATTTCCTCTTCAATAGTTTTCCGAAGCTTGCATTTAGTCTCCTTAGGTAACTTCTTTCCGCACGGATGCATGGAAACGTCCCCTTTGCTATTCCGACTCGCTGCACCGAAGTTGCACGCTACGCATTATCCCGCCTGCTATTTCCCTATACCTTCGCGGTATTCTCAGACATTGTAGTGTACTGATTCCTATCCTTACCAATTGTCTATTCCACATCCTTGTGTAAACTGACAACAATCTGCAGAAACTTTAGCTTCCAACTCTTGCTTCTTGGTCATATTAGACGCGGCTATAACGTTGGTGCTGTAGACATCTTCTACAATCCTTGCTGTCACTTCGTGGATCAAAGAACTTAATACGACCACCTTCCTTTCTTCGTGGCTCCTGTAGCACAGAATATACTCGCTATTTAACACGTAAAAGCCTTCTCCAATGTATCTACCCTCGCTTAGCCCTATGCCATACCACCTAACGCCTTCACGCTCCTCTAGAAGCACACAAAGCTACCTGCTCATGACAAAGTTCTAGTTTTTAGCGTTGGCAGGTTCAAGTTTGTGTGGCCGTCTGCCAGGTCCCGAGATCATTAGCACCTCTGCTGTACTGCCGTCCTGACCGCCGCCATAATCAGCCGCTCTACGGCTCCTGGGGAGTGAGGCCAACAGCTGTTTTCGCTTCATAGCAAACCTACGGCCGATCGCTCCACCACGGTGACCATATCGTTTTTCTGATGAGGGAGGGCTATTTGTTCTTAATATAATTTCTACTATGACTCCACCAATCTGCAGCTTGACCACATCGGTACGTACAGTTAGTTTTTACCAGACGCGACAGCCTTTCAAAGATGGAGTCAAACATCTCGTCGCCTTGAACCGAACCTGGCCTTCCTGGCTGGATGTAAGGTGGTGCAATGTTTCTGGCCCGTTACTCGCTGGTAAAAACACTTCGCCATCAAAACAGTTGCTTTTCTGGGACGTCGCACCCGTAGCTAGGTCGATGTAACACTTTCCTCTCCAGTATTCACAGGCGCCTGCGTAAGCGACACTGAAGCATGAATGGTACTATACGAGCAAGCGTAAGCGCCTGAAGAAGGCTCCGGCGCAAGTTAACGAATCCTAGCGGCGTTGCTATTGAAGACGAGAAAATGGTTACGTTAGACTGAATATCCCGCAGCTCTCTACGTCCTTAGTTCGGGGCTAATTTAAGCCCATGTTGTCGATTCCTCTACAAACGTCAGTTTTTATTCACAGTGAATTCTTTAAAAAAATATTGTGTGCAATGCGCTGCCGCTGCGTTAAGTATTAGTGCACAAGTCCCTGGACATGCATCGTTGAGACTTTCGAAGCCTGAGGATCACGGCCGTGCGTCGCTCGACCAGCGCTGCGGTGGCTTCATTCGGTAGAGAGAGTAGGCCGGTTTACGCGGCGGGAGGCCCTTGCGGAACCTCGCCGCTTCGACAGGTTTCGCGCAGGAACCCGCACCAGCCTTTTGGCTTCCTCCTCGGGCTCGACCCAGTCACTGTCAGGCGTGTCCGTTTCGGTTCCTCCTTCGTCGGGGTCGTATTCGGTCGCCTCTTCCGACGCGTTCTTTCTGCCGTGAGTCCTACGAGCAGACGCACAAAATAAAATCCAGTGTTCTAAACTTGAATCTGGACGCGTTCATTGCCGGAAAATTGTTACCAAGGCTCCTGCATAGCGCCGAAACGTTTACGACTGACATCTTCGAATTCGGCGTCTTGTATTTCTACCAAAAGAAATCATGACTGGCACAAAGGTTTCACTTAAATTTCTGACTTCAGACGCACTTTGGCAACAGCAATCACATACAAAGATTTCGTAATCTCAGGATATCTATCCGGCATGAAAGCCGAATTCTCTGTAATAGAACACGTATTAGAATATTATATTACCGAGAGCCAATTAGTAAGGCGTAGGGGAGTTAGCTTTTCCCTTTTTGTGCAAAAGTAGTAATTTTGCAATAGTAACAAAGAAAGGAAATCTATAGCTAAAATGCAAGTGCTCGACCGACCCATCGACTGACAGGCTGACTGCTGGAGGGGAGACCAGGCATTTGCTTGGTATTTTCCAGCTGCAATATGTTGGCACATGGTCCCCGCATACGTATCCCCCCCCCCCCCCCCACACACACACGCACACACACACCCGCTGCAGTTACTACCGTAATGGCCCCAGCAATAGATAGTTTTAGCATAGCGGGTACCGTCCGCTACGCTAAGGTTAGCGTAGCGGGTAGCGGGGCCCGACTGGGCAGGTGCACATTCGTTCCGGTAGGGTGGATTAGTTCCGCGGGCCGGCCTTCACCATGCCCGCGCATTCGCTCCGCTGAGGGGCAACTTCCTCGCCATCCCCGCGCGCGCATGCGCAGTCGGGTCCCACCGTCCCGGTAACCCGCCGGCGTAGCGTGGGCCTCCGGTAGCCGCTATGCTAAAACTGTCTTATAATTACGGTGCGCTACGTTCGGAGGACATCCCCGACTGCTGGCTAGTGCACTGCTTGCCGTGTGACTGCGTGCTCACTTGCATCTTGCAGGGGCGCAACCCCTCTTCCGCCTAAGAAAATATGCCCGGGAGCGGCGCCCCTTTGTCCTGACGTCTTTGACCTTCGTCTCTTCGAGAGGGGATATTTTTATTCTTGGAGCGGGTACCGTTCGACCACACGAGCAGATAATCCAGCAAGCGAGAACTGACCCATGGCGCTCTCCCCGATGCACGAATTGTACGAGAAGTTCTAGATTCGAGTGCACTGAGTACAGCGAGAAAATGAGCCGTAGCTTTTAAAACCGATCATGTGAGCTTCCGTGCAGTGCAGGTACAGAATTGCAGATGCCCCCGCCGCGGCGGTTCAGTGGCTAATGCTTTTTGCTGCTCAGCCGAAGGACGCGGGTTTAGTCCCGCCCGCGGTGCCTGCTTCTCAGATGGAGGCTAAAACGTAAAGTCCAGGGTGCCGATACTTCAGCGCAAGTTAACGGTAGTCAGACGCTCAAAATTGATCCGCACCCCTCCGCTAAGGCTCGACTCATAGCCAGGTATATAGCTTCGGCGCGCTAAACCTAACACTATTCGTTAACACTTCCACGCGCGATCACCAGAAACTGCAAATAACTTTCTCTACTTTCCGGTTGTGAATAGTTTTTTTTTGTCATCTTAACTTCGCTATCATCGCACGCCATCACAGCCGACTACCAGTGAAGAGTTCCTCTCCAACAAACCAAGCCGTAAACCATCAAATGTGTCTTTAACAGCGGGGTACTCCAAGCCTTTCCACACCGGATGTTCGCATAGCAACCATAGAAGTAACAGCAAAGTTTCTTTTTCCCATCAGTCATACGTGCAAGCGCCGATTCTAAGTGAGAGCACCGCTTAAATATTCACCCGAGTTATATTCAAATCTGAAATAACAATATATAATTTTATAAAAATTGAAGCCCCGCTGGAAGTCTGAGATATTCGTCGTCAAGGTCTTCAGTAAAGAGTTACTGCTTAAACTAGCCAGCTAGCCGTAGGCCTGAGTGATAAGCTAACCTTCAGACCGTATACCGCATCAGCACTGCAGGATTCTTTCTCTCGTAGTTACTTCAGAAGCATCCGATCTGGAATCACTCCCCGTGCCTAAGCAAACATTCCTGCACCCTTTTTAGCCATTCGGGCGCTGCTGTAGAGGATTAGAAAGGCTCCACAAATCTCTACAGCAAGAAGTGCAATCCTCCGTCGTAACTCATGACAACTCCAGGAGTAAACAAAAACGAGTAGCTTTTCGACCCTGGTAGCAACCGGGCCGGGAGTGAATTGTAGCCAGCTGTCATGACAGCTGCCGTTCCAAGCATGCCCTATGGGACAAAACAATACGGAGAGCCTTACGCTTCTCTTCCGGAGCCAGCTCCACCTTGCGTGCTGCCGCCGGCCAGCGCGAAGTAAACGGCGAAAGCCAGCACTGCGATACCGAACGCCACGACGGCCGCAAACTCTATGGTGCGCCACACTGTTAGGCCCGGTCCGGTCGCAGTACTCGCGCGGGACACCGGAAGAGTATTTGAGCCCTGGTCGTCGATTCTGATGCTCGCTTGGTCGGCCATTCTTCATCTTCAGCTTCTTCTCTGGCTGGGAATGACGATTATGATGGCTGTATTTTCAAATACTCCCGCCGCCGTCTGAAATGTTAATTAACAAAAGAACAAGGGACATTCAAGCAAATGGTAGTCTACATACCAAACCAAATTTCACTATCATTTTGCAGAGTTTCCAAACCGTATTCTTGGTTAAACACAATTTTGCTTTCCCATCGGACATCACCACAAACAAAAGCAACATGAGCGTAAACGCAAAAGACCGTAGCCAATACCACTTGACTACACTGCACAGAGAGAAAATAAAAAAACTGAAAACAAAAAAAGAAAATCTACGGGAAAACGCATTTAGACTGTTTTCCTGAGCCTGCACCCTCAAACATGACGGAAACCTATGGTAACATGCTTTGATTGTTGGGTTTAACGCGCCGACGCAACGCAGGCGATGAGGCGCGCCGTAGTGGAGGGCTCCGGATTAATTTCGACCACCTGGGGATCTTTAACGTGCGCGGAAATCTCGTACACACGGGCGTTTTCGCTTTTCGCCTCCATCGGAAAAGCGGCCACCACGGCCAGGAATCGAACCCGCGACCTCGCGCTCAGCAGCGCAACACCTTAGCCACTGAGCCACCGCGGCGGGTGTGGTAACATGATTTAAAGGTACCCCTAAGATATTCGTAGAAATTGTGAGATCACAGGTGCGGAGTAAAGTCTCGAGTCCCTACGGCATGTTTTGGACACTCTGGGTACATTCACATACCGTATTTACTCGCGTAATGATAGCACTTTTTTTTTCGAAAATATGATGCAAATTTAGGGGTGCGATCATTACGCGAAGTAAATTTTTCGCGAAAAAAGTTTGAGCGCAGAAAACGCAACTTGCAGGTCAGGATGTTTACGATAAGTCTCATGAACATAATAAACATAACAAAAAAAACGCAATAAAAATTCCACCGACCACTGAATGACCACCGAGTGACGCAAAGTGCAGTGTTTTCATAACGCAACGCGCCGGAATCACGGAATTGCGGAACACGCCGGAACGAGTTTGCTGCGACGTGAGAACAGGTCGACCAATAAGTGGCAGCTGCTGTCACAGTGTGGGGTATCACGACACGGCTGCCGAGGCAGCAAGCCGAGCACGTGTTTTTTTTTTTAAGTCTCGTGAGTACATTATGTGCATTTAGTGAGAATTTCTTCCGCACCAATTATGAACTCATGCTTGCCGATATCGCTAATATCATCAAGTTCGCGGCAATAACGTAGCCATGTCCTCTTTGAAAGAGGAGGAAAGAGGAGGCACGATCATCGTCATCAAACTTGGCACACATATGACATATGGCTGCGGCATGTTCAGGGTGCGATGATTGCACGGGAAATTAAAAAAGTGGTATTTTGACGATGAACTTCAGGGGTGCGATCATTATGCGAGTAAATACGGTAAATTTATTTAATAGAAATATCAATGCTACATGTTTTTCTCCTTCCTGCGTCCTCCTCGCCAATTCCCTATGGCGTTTCTTATGAAGCGTGCTCTTTTAAATTGGTTTTACTGCGCTGACTGCGCGGCTCGGCGACCACGGCACCAAGAAAAAACCCGCCCGCATTTTCCAACTGGGGGAACTCGAGTAAATGCGTCGCAGAGTGGTGGGGGTATCGCGTGAATGTTGCGTAATGGGGTATGGTCTGGGAATGCTTAATTGTTATTTCGTCTTTATTATTCTTATTTATTGAATGAAGGAGAAGCGAAGGCGAGGAGTGTAAAGTTAAAGTCTGTCTTTATTGCTTGGCGCCGTCAAGCAAAGCGTCAAGTCAAGCGAAAGCCAAGCAAAGACGCCCTTGACTGAATTCCGAACGCGCGCTCCGCCGCTTATATACACACCGCCCGCGTTCGAAGGAGAGGAGTACGGGGGAGAGACAAGCGCGCGAACTTTCCACGCACCCACCACGCCGTTATCACGTGTACACGCCCTGCCGCCGTTACTGTTGAGCGCGACGCAGCGCACGGCTAGCTACGACGTATGCGCGCACAGACGCGCTCCCCCCGCACCGCCGCAGCTGTTGTTGAGAGCGACGGAGCGACACGGGGTACACGCGCTCCTCCCGTACCGCCGCACCTGTTGTTGAGAGTGAGGAGGGTACGGGGGAGAGACGCGCACCTGCGTCTCGGCGCGACGCGCATGCGCAGTGAGCGTGTGGACGGCGCCGACAGCATCGACCAGTGACATCGCGAGCCTAAATGCTCCGCATTTAAAAGGCGCGTTTAAGCGCTGGACGCACGTACGATTTGTACACGCGATTCGCATGCGACTGATCGTTACGACTGTCACCACGACTAGTCGTATGCGTGAATTTGAGACACATGACCCGATGCGTGCATGCGATGCGCCGTCGGCGTCGCTCCGCCCACCGTTTTTGCTCCATGGTCAACTACGACTATCGCTGAGCTGAATTTGTAGATTCCGCGCGTTTAATCGCTAAAAATGAATAAAGCAGGCAATCGTGAAGCGTTTCCTGCCTTCGGAAACAGTTCGCGCACACGCCGGCCGCGCCTGCCAGCTCGGACACTCAGCGGCTCGAACCGGCGCAGACCACGGTAGCAACCGCTTGTCGCTGCTCTTCTGAATCAATCTGATCGTAAAAATGAAGTTCCACATGCGAGAAAGTAGGTGTTAGTGTGGTGAAAAATTGTGCTTGGGATTGTTATCAGGGCTTATTTTAAAAGCGGCGATCAGATATCTGCCGCGATGCAAGCGTATACGCTGACCGGCCCCCGCGGCGCGCGGCGGGCGGTGCGCCGACCGGTCGAGAGATGGCAATACCTGCGCGGAAGCATCGAAACAGGCTACGCAGATGTTCAACTACGACGATCGCTGAGCTGAATTTGTAGATTCCGCGCGTTTGTTCGCAAGAAATTGATAAAGCAGGCAATCGCGAAGTGTTTTCTGCCTTCGGAAACAGTCCGCGCACACGCCGGTCGCGCCTGCCAGCTCGGCACACTCAGCGGCTCGAACCGGCGCAGACCACGGTAGCAACCGCGCTTGTCGCTGCTCTTCTGAATCAATCTGATCGCTAAAAAGAAGTAGCTTATGCGAGAAAAGGGATGATAGTGTGGTGAAAAGTTGTGTTACGGATTGTCATTCGCAGTTGCACAGGTAGTGGCGATCAAATATTCGCCAGGACGCTAAGCCTATAGTTCTCAACACCCGAGCCGACCAGAGCAACGCAAGCCGGTTGCGGGCTCAGCGGGCTCTCATTGGCTGTGGCCTCACGACGACGGCGACGATGGCACGACTGCATCTGGCTTGCCAGTCGCACGTCGTGAGCCTCCTCCGACCAGCGATCGACGCCAAAACGGGTCCTAACGATCAATCGTAACGAGCAGTCGCATGCGAATCGCGTGCACTAGTCGTACATGTGTCCAGCACCTTATACTCAGAATTCCCACGCGGGCGTGCGCGCGTCCGTGCGTCGGCGATGGCGCGTAGGCTAGGCTGCGAAAACAGCAATTTCTACCCATGTACACTCCAACACGGTCGGCCTAGCGTAGCTACGCGTACCCAGTTGGCAGCCAGCGCACCCTCCGGCTGGCGCATGCGCAGAAGGTTTTGCGACTAGTGCGCCAAATGTCGTAAAATTAACGAAACGGTCGTGCCACCGCTCCAGCCCGGCCGTTGGCGAGCGAGCGGGCGCTCACTCCGGGCGATCTGGTGAGGTGCATGCCGGGATACGGGGTCGACGATAATAGACGTGCCCAACGCGCTGCGCTCGGCGCTTGTGCCGCCGAAGCGCTTCGAGCTCCGCTGGACGTGCCGGCGGTTATATGGCGTTGGAGTATATAGGAGTCCCCGCAATCGCCGACGTAGCGTAACCGTGCCGCGCCCGCGCACGCACCTGCAGAATCCGCGAAATGACTCAGCCGTGACTCCGTTAAACAGAGGCCCTTCTGGCAGCCAGCTCATTGTTCAATTCCCGAGCCACTGCACCCCGAACGCAAAACAACGCAATGCCAAGGCGGCATGCATTTATTTTTGTCTACATTTCTGTGCTCTGGTTTTCTTCCAGAAAGCATGATTAACTCAGTAGTAATCCTTCCGAAAGCGTGCACGCGTTTCCAACGCAAGCTCTGGCGGCAGCTGGAGCGCCGCATTGCTCTCAACGCGACCAACACCGTCAGCTGCAGCAGCGCTGGAACTTTCAGTCCTTGCAGCGCTCTTGCGGCATGGCGACAAGGCAAGCATGCGAGTGAACCGAGGGCAGCATATCGCAGTGGGACACGCAGCCTCGCTCCCGATATCTCAACTGCGCATGTCCGTGCATTTTCCACGGCCGCAGGGGGGTGACGGCACCGGTAACTTCCGCCGTGCGCTCTACGGTTCGTATTTGAATTGTCCATGACTGTACACCCCAAACGCAAACATTAGGCCTACGGAGTGCACACCCGAGAGTTGCTGTGGGCATTGTAGAAATGTGGTGCGTACCTCCAGAGTAGCACATACTCGCAGTGTGGGATTGCCCACCAAAGAATCCATCGCGAGACTTCGCGTTCCACCATCGTCGTCACTAGACCGAGGGGTGCAAGATTTCTTTAACGGCGTCAGAAATATCTGGATGGTGGCATCGTATTATCTCTACGGTGATGTAATGTGTTGCTTTTGTGAATGTGTTGAAGTCCGGCAATAAAAAAAACAATCTAGGATTGTCCAGGGGCCGAATTCTCTAAAACGACGGGGCGTCGCTTTGAAACGACGGGGTAGCGCCATGCAAATGCATGTGTTCCGGGGCCGGGCCGTCGCTTTGGGGTGTTTTGCGAAGGGACTGAGCCGCAGAAAAGCAGTGGGGCAAGGGCGCGAAGTGACGCCCACTGCCCCCCGTCGTTTCGCTTGTAGCTTCGCGCCCTTGCCACACTGCTTTTCTGCGGCTCAGTCCCTTCGCAACACACCCTAAAGCGACAGTCCCGACCCCGGAACACATGCATTTGCATGGCGCTACCCCGTCGTTTCAAGAGAGTTCGGCCCCTGGTCTTCCCTGCTCATCTTATATTCTGGAGGACCCTGGTTCGAATCATACTCAGCGCAAGTCATTACCCCACTTTTCTTCATGGGAGCTTCCCCGAGAAATGTGGCGCCATTCGGAGCATTGGTGTATACCTGTCCTTCACCCCTAAGCCGTCTCCATTCTGAACACCATGGACACTGGATTTTCGACCGACATAGGTAACTGATGCTTATACATTAGCATCAGGGGGACACGTTACTTTGGCGCACCTGAGACTTGCTGCTCGAAACGCATATTTAATCACAAGCAATTGTGATCATGGGCGGTGGTACGAACATATTGTCAGGCGCACAAAAAAAAACTGTAGTTGATTTCTCTGTCATAGGAACCGGTAAAACATGAAAGTGAAATGTGCAGCGAAATCTGAAGCTGAGCATGATTTGCGGGTCGGCGCCTTTCTTGAGGGTGTTCTTGGCGACCGACGTACTGCTGGCGAGTCGCTTCGGCAAAGGTGTACTTGCGTCATTTCCGCGACCGATATGACGTCACCGAAATCTTTGTGCATACTGGCATTAAACACTTTCATGTTAAAATATAAAACCCGAGGTCGAGCAACCCTAAAGATAACGTATCCTTTGTACTAAAGGTTGCTTCCCCTTAAAAAGACGTGGTGTGGAGGGGTGCGCCCTTCACAGGCCGCTTGCTCCGTTGTACTGGCGTCACTTCCGTGACGGATATGACGTCAGCGAAATCGTCGTGTATCCGACAATAAAACACTTACGTGTTAAAAAAACTTCACCATTCCTTCATAAACAAAGTTGAGAGAAGTGCTAAAGCTCTCTGACATTAGAACTGAGTCAAACTTCGAGGGCATAAATTGGGGATCGTGCGGGTATAGGTAGCGCGAATCAGCATAGAGCGCATCCTTCCTTCAGCTGAGTGACCTGTGTAGGGCGTTGGGCGTTGTGAACGCCGAGCGCTGTGGTGCCTACGGTGCATATTCCTGGGAGCGGGAGTATGTGAAAGTTTTCGTGTGTAGTGATGGAATGATCATGAACCCGTTGACGGGACGGTGCCGGCAAGAGTTTAGAATACTCCTTTGGGAAATATAGTGTGTGGGTAAAAAAAATCTTCGCGGAACTTTCCTTGCGTACTATTGTGACGGCTATCCTTCATATGCCCGTCCACACATCGAAACCACAGCCATGCTATTTTACATTCCCTAATCCATCTTCATCCGCGTTAATCCATATCTTAAGTCACTTTATCCCATCTTCATGTTCTTAGTCCCCGTAATTCCTCTTAATCTATTTTAATTCATCTTAATCAACCAAAGTAGCACATTATCATTCATCTTAATCCAAATAAATTCATCTTAATTCCCATCTTATTATTTCTTATCCCGTCTTACTCATCGTAACTCATCGCAATACGACTTAATCCTACCTTTTTAATCACTACTTTCAAACACTTATCAATCGTTCATTAACTTTATCATTCATTAATCTACTATTACACATGCACGGCTCGCATATCTCTGTTTGCTTGTGGGCTTCGTTGGTTTAATTGGGTTTCTGCATCATTCGAGGTTAACCTCTATAAGATCTGCGCCTTAAAAACCATAAATGCTTTTCTGATGGAGGCGAAAAGCGAAAACGCCCGTACGTTGGAGATTTCGGCGCACGTTAAAGATCCCCAGGAAGTCAAATTCAATCCGGAGCTTTCCACTACGGCGCTGCGGCGTCATCACCTGTGTAGCGTCGGTTCGTTAAGCCTCATAATCAATCAATCAATCAATCAATCAATCAATCAATTAAAAGTCGTAAACTTTAACAAGCTGCGTAGCCCAAAAAACACTTGTAGTAGGGAAGGTTGCATTTTGAAAAGCCCTAAGACGGGGGCAGCTCTTGTATCGCCCGGCCTCTATGTGCCTCGATACCAGCGCCGCCGTATGGCGGACGAGCGCGAATCGAGGCACCCTATCGTCTTTCTTGGGGTCGTCTTCACGCTATTCAAAAGGAAGCTGCTGTAATAACGATCACACGAGCAGACGATAAATGTTTCAACGTGCCCGGTCACGCCACGCGTCAACGGGTCGCAGACGCCCCCAGTCTTCGGGAAAAAGCGCCAGCTTTGTCGCTCATGCGAAGCGCGCCGCTCGATATCAGGGATTCATCTTCAGACAGCCCATGACTCGACAGTTTCAGCCAATGAGGAGGTCGGCCTTCTGCACTGGACACACACCGCTGTACTCGGCGACCTGTTTCACAGACTGGCTTTGTGCGTGCTGGCGGGCGGTTGTTGGGCTGCTCCTACGGGAGCGCCTTTCTGGCTCCCGTTTCGCGGCCGGAGTCTATAGAGTGCGGAACGAGAACTTTCCCCCACTGTGCGGCACAGCTGTGCTTCATCATGTGGACTACTCCCAGAGAAAGTGATACTCAGGTGTGGAGTACACATGTCCGGCCGCGCCCCCTCGCCGATGTGGTTAAGCGATGAACCTTTAGAAAGCTTCGGCTACCAATCATTCGACGCGGTTATCGACGACACCGTCCGGATAGAGGACCAGGGGTGAGTGAAATTCGATGTTTGCGCTGCACGAGTGTATTTTGAGGCCTATAATTGGGCCTAGAGTCGTGGACGTCGCAAGCGCTTCGATTTGTACCTAGGTGCCTCATCACCTCGCCATCCCGAACAAGAGCCTCGATGCGACCTCCATCGGCTTGCAACCGTCCCTTCGCGTACGGCGATCTCAATTTGCGTAATTGACCGCTTGCAGAGCGTCGTATGACCTGTCCGAAAATTCGAGTTCATCGACTTTAGTAGAATCCTAGGTCACTCAGTTGCAGTGTTCCAGTTTCGTACAGACTCGGCTTCCAGTTTTGGAGGAACATGTGGTGGTGTTCCTAAAAGGGAACAGCGGCGCTGAGTTCAGCGCTGCACGTCCGTCTTACTGGACAGAGTATACTGCCCAGTCCTCTGGTTGTCACCGAATGTTACCTGGCGCCGATGTTGGACCACGAGCGCGTTCAAACAACGGCACGCGGCTGTTTTGGCGCTAAGGAGTGTGGCAGATATCAGTAGAATCTGCTCCCAGCCTATGCATCGGGCAACGCTACTTTCCTGAGATCGCGCATCCGAGAAGGCCCGTCGTTCGAACGAACGCAGCGCAATTTAAAGTCAACTGTGCAAGCGTGGACCGGGCGATATGGTAGTGGTTTGGCTTGCTTTGAGGTGAGTGGCAGCGCGTTTGAGCACTTCCTACATCGCCAGCGCGCACCCAAGGAGGCACTAGGGAAGGCTTACCGTAGCGCTCGCTCAACCAAAAAGTAGGTCTATTGGTGTGACCACCTGTGTCGGTCCACGCTGGCGCGATAAGAACCAAATCGCGCTGGACTGTACAGCCACCGAAATGTTCAATAATATCGCGGTAACGTCGAACGGCGGGTGGGTCAGCGCCTAATCACAGTAGAAAGCGGCGAAACGAGCGGGAGTAGTTCGCATCCGCGCGCACAACCATCCCGCAAGTGCAACCTTCGTCTGCTGGGCTGTTCACGCAAGCGCGACACAGCTGCTTTCACTTATGATCAGCCCGCAATCTTCTGTGTTGGGCACTGACAACAATCCCCGTGCACCTTGTTCACAGAAAGCGTCTGATAACCATCGGGAAGGAGTTGTGTCGTGGTGGCGGGGACAGCCTAGCAGACGGTTGCACTGCCGGGGAATTTCTGCGCATGCGAACTATACATTCGCTTATTTCCCCGCTGTCTACCGTGATAAGGCGCTGAGCCAGTCGCCGGATGACGCTCCGGCGATAAGAGTTTTAGCTGACCGTCTTTCACGGTCCGCTCCGCTCCGATAGCAGGCGCGAGCACCAGTGCGCATGCGTGGCGCGCTTGACCGCGAACGGCATTGGCTATGGTTGCGCTGAGCGTGCCGCCGATACCGGAGCGGACCGTCGAAAACGGTTAGCTAAAACTCTCTATTAGAGAGTTTTAGCTGACCGTTGTCGACGGTCCGCTCCGCCATCGGCGGCCCGCTCAGCGCCACGGGAGCCAATGCCGTTCGCGCCCAAGCGCGCCACGCATGCGCAATGGCGCTCTCGCTTGCTAACGGAGCAGAGCGGACCGTGAAAAACGGTCAGCCAAAACTCGCTATTATTTTTTTAAAAATGTGGTTGATTCCTCTGTAATCAGTATCGGTAAAACACAAAAGACGAGCTGGCCCTGCGATGCAGCCTGGCCTACAAAGCGCCGTAACGTGGCCATATTATTGGTGTGATCTGTATATGAAAAAAAAAACACATCCCCCTCGCGAGGGGCACGATCAAATGCACAGCATTTCCGGGGGGTGCGCCGGCAAGTCGTATCTCTCGATCGCGGGACCCGTGTCGCCATCTTTCGGAGGCGCGGGACAACTTGTGGCGCTTTCGAAACAAACCAGAAATGAGTGAAGGATATAAGGCGCGTTCGGTGCATCGAAATCTGTGTCGGTTTCGTGGCTCAGTCGGTAGTGCGCCGGGCACCCTGCGTTTCACGCGCGGCGTAATGGGTTCGAAACCGGGCGCCGAAACTGTTAGTTCTTTTATAGTGTAGTGGCCTGGCTGCGGACTACGACAAGGCGCGCCTGCGGACTACGACAAGGCACGCCAACGCCGCGTGACATTGTGAGTTACTAAAATGCTATGCATTTAAAATGAAATGTGCAGCGAAATCTGAAGCTAAACATGATTTGCGATTCGCGGCTGTCTTGTGGGTGTGTTTGGCGAGCGACGTCCTGCTGGCGGGTCGCTTCGGCAAAGGTGTACTGCGCGTCATTTCAGCGACGGATATGACGTCAGTGAAATCTTGGTGTATCCCGGCATAAAACACTTTCGTGTTAAAATATAGGACCCGAACACGAACAACCATAAGTATAACATACTCTTTAGTGCCAAAGGTTGCTTCCCCGCAAGAAGACCCTGTGTGCAGGCGTGCACCCCTTACAGGCCGCTTGCTTCGTTGTACTGGCGTCATTTCTGTGACGGACATGACGTCCCTCAAATGTTCTCAACACTCAACATTCTGAGCATTCTCTACCCGCAATGGCGGAAGAATCAACATGACTTGGACCCGCCGTGGTCTTTCGAGAGTTTGGAGTGTCAGCTCGCCATCCCGGGCATTCGCTCGAAGAGGTTTACACCAGCGGCTGAAGCGAGAATATTAGCACTTGAGCACTTGGACCAGTTGTACGGAGATTGTGTTCCCGTGCTTACGGATAGATCTGTCGACAGAGAATTAAACACCAGCGCAGCGGCCTTTGTGCTTCCTGGCATAAACGTTTCCTGGGCGGCTTGCATTGACCATTTGACACCATCTTTTCGGCTTCGAATGAGGCGGCCTTGAAAAAGATCAAATAGCTTCGGGTGCGGGGTGGGGTAATTCTTACGGATTTCAAGTCCGCCATACACCTTTTGCAGCTTGGATTTCGCGCCTAAAACTTACCAACGCTTCCTACATCTGTTTCAGCAGCTAAATGAAAACGTGATTAGCGTTCGCTTCCAGCGGGTTCCTTCCCATGTCGGAGTGCCTGGAAACGAGGCCGCGGTTAAGTTGACCCGTGAAGCGACAACTTGTACTCGTTTTCTGAAAGTGTCTCCAGACGAACGGCGAATCGTAAAAACCACCATAAATAAAGAACACTTCAGATCTCTTTGGCGGACACAACACCAACCTTGTGTTACCACAGGAATGAAGAGGACAGAGGCATCCTTACTGTTCCACATCCGGACCAACTCGGCGCGGACACCGGCGTGCCCTCATAAGCTGAACCTTGCCTCCTCACCTCTGCGCGCAACGTGTTCTGTAACAGGTGATATCGGATATTTTCTTATGGACGGCCGAGACCATGCGACGGGGAGGTTAGCTTTGTTTAAGGAACTTCGAAGGAGAGCCACTCCGCATGACTTTTTGGTTGATATAATTTTTCCTATAGGACATTGGATAGCCAAGAAAGACATTTTGCGCCTGATCCTCGGGTTTTTAAGTGACACACGCCTCAGTGACTCCTGGTGATTTCCCGCGCTTAGCAGCAAGAAGGTGTTGATCGGAGGAGCAATTGCCGGCATATCACGCAAGGCTAGATCCACCCGTTAATAAACATCACCACCACCACCGTCTTAAAACCTAAACGTGGATGCCTGTCGGACACGTCGACGAACTAACTGGCACGATTCCTCGGCAGAGCAGCACGGACCGTGAGAAAGCTTGTCGCGCGGCGCCTTCACACGCCACGTGTTCCAAGAAGCGGCCGCGTCTTTCTCACCGGATTTTCCGACGGCAGCCGGCGTAGAGTTGGTGCTGCACACCGGGAGAGGATGCTCATCTTTTCCCCGTCCACCTTTCTTGAGCGGATAGATGAAGTAACGACTGTGGAGCGAAGACTGAGAGACTAAGTCTGGGCGCCGGACCTCTCGTCCCGTAGTCTTCGAGATCCACCGGAAACCTGGTTTTTCACCTCTTGATTGCAAATAAACTTACAGTTCGCATTGCCAATTGAGTCCGTCTTTCATCAGTTTTCCGTTTCTTTCATCCGTTTCGCGGTGTTTTCCTCCCTCTTTCATATGATGTACAGCAGCCATGGAGGATGCTCAGTGGCGTCTCTCATGAGGCCCTACAGCACACTCTGTGAGGAATTCTTTCATTACAACTTGCCTGCCCTTGAGACGCTTTAAACAACTAAGCCATGATTTTTAGATGGGTTGCAGGCCAAAGTGATGCTAGTGTGCCTCCGGGTACCTGAACAAAACTGTGGTTGATTCCTCTGTCATAGGAATCGTAAAACACGAAAGTGAAATGTGCAGCGATATCTGCAGCGAAAAGAGCATAGTTTGCGGGTCGGTGGTTGTCTTGTGGGTGTGCTTGGCGAGCGACTTCCAGAGGGCGGGTCGCCTCGGCAAAGCTACCGTCGTCATTTCCATGACGGATATGACGCCAGTGAAATCTTGGTGTATCCCGGCATAAAACACTTCCGTGTTAAAATGTAAAACCCGAATACGAACAACCCTAAGTATAACGTACTCTTTAGTACTAAAGGTTGCTTCCCGGCAAGAAGTCTCTGCGTGCAGGGGTGCACCCTTTACAGGCGGCTTGCTACGTTGTACTGGCGTCATTTCCGTGACGGAAATGACGTCGGTGAAATCTTGGTGTATCCAGGCATAAAGCACTTTCGTGTTAAAAAGTTAACCATAGGGTCTCTTAAGGAGAGTAGGCGCTTCTCGCTAGCTGTCATCTGCAAGCAAGAGCTCCTTTGTGCGCGCATGTGGTTTGTGACCATGTCATTCGCAACATGCGCTGGCTTCGGTGCTCTCTAACCGAAGTACTTGGTATTTCACTGCCCACGTACTAGAGCCCATCAAACTTTAGCACGCCATCATGTACCTTTTCCCATTCGTAAATTGTACTTACAATGCTCGGCATACAGAGGAAAACGGACCTCTACCTGATCTGATGTCACTCACTTTAGAGCATATCGTCCGTTCCCAATATTTCCCACATTTATGCCGATAGCTCGGTGATGGATTCATCATCTGCCATAGAGGTAATGATGCCGCCAACCCGCATGACAATTATCACTGAGCTCGGTCACAAAACGTCGTCTATGATTACAAAACTAACCTTCATATGTAACTTCAGCGCACAAAAAATTGTCACCAACTAGCCCGCCTTTCAGTGTTATTGGAAAACTGACCTCTCTGCACAGGCATGTTTTAACTTCACGGGTTCAGGCATCGGCAATCAGCACTGCTACCATCTGTGCGAAGATACCGCGCCGTCACAGCTAACGTATACACTTTGCGCGCATAACCCGTATTGTCTATCCAGTGCTTACCCTCAAAATACGATGTAAATTAAGACGGTAGTATCCGAACTCTGTTGTCAACAATAGCTTTACGCCTGTCGGTACAATCTCTAGTTGATCCGCCGCGGTTGCTCAGTGGCTAAGGCGTTGTACTGCTGAGCGCAAGGACGCGCGTTCGATTCCCGGCCACGCGGCCACTTTTCTGATGGCGGCGCAAAGCGAAAACGTCCGTGTGTACGTGATTTCAGTGCACGTTAAAGATCCCCGGGTGGTCAAAATTAATACGGAGCACTCCACTACGGCGCGCTTCATCGCCTGTGAAGCGTCGGCGCGTTAAACCCCGCAGTCAAAATCGCAACCGGGCCGAAGCTGTGATCCACAAAAACGTGTGGATCCTTCCTTTGCCCTACCACCTTCCGACGTTGCGTCTCTCCAACGGAATGCCTCAATCCTGCGGACTTCACAATTCCGCCCGCAGGTCTTCGAGCACTTGCAACAAGTCGTATACGGGACTGTAAGTTCGGAGGCAGCCGTTTCCCCCTACCAACCACGCATTCCACTGATTCCATCATCCCATCGTCAACTTGCCACAATCTCGAGCCTTGTCTCACATCGTTATACGAGCTTCCACTACCACTCACGAGGATATTTTGTTTGGGATCAACACAGTGTCGTCGCACACCGCAATGGTATCACGAAGGACGCAACTTCGTACCACTGGGGTCCACCACGTCAGGCCCAGCAGGAAAATGAGAAAGTGGCGGGCCCAACGTAGCAGGTGTCTCATTGTCCTGCTCTGTCCGGGCGTCAGAAGGAGAAGGGAAGGTTTCTTAAACTGTATTCAATCGTTAGGGAGAAATGTATCCCTGCTGGTTCCGAAGAACTTGAAAACTTAGCTGCCATTTAGGTCGACACTGTTGGCACATCCTTATCTTTATAGCATAAAGGAAAAGAATAAAATAATGGCCCTTCGTTCTCACTGCTCTCGCGCTGCACCGAACTGCCATGCCGAGAGACTCTGCCCACAACAGGTTCCAGAGCGAGCCACGACTCTCGCCGCGCGTGTACGTCGTCAATCCCTTCACAGGGAAGTGATAACTTTCATAATACAGTTTTTTATTACGTGGACAACCATGATACAAAACACTGCACTGCACTGCGCACCTAGCCCCTGGGGCATACACCCGTCATTGTGTGCCGAGCCCGTCTTCGGGCAGCAGTTACCATCCGCCGGCGTTGGCCGGCCGAGACGCTCGCCGAGGTAGGGGAAGGGGGCGCTCTGTGGCCACTACACATTTCAAGCCACTGGGCTCGACCGGGAGGCTTCGGCGCTCATCCGCTGACGTTAGACGGCCCAAGCCGTCACAGCGCGGACGCGGGCAACCCCGCAAATGCAACGGGGCAATGGCCGGAGACACACCGGACATCCTAGACAAACGCACTGACGCAATCAAGGTATGCGCAAATCGACATGGTGGGTGCCGTGACCCACGCTGGCGGGAAACAGCGGTCAATAAAAGAACAGGCAAAAGTGGCCGAAAGGCATTTACGTACCGTGCGTGCGCTGCGCGTCTGGAACGTGGTCTTCTCTCGGAAGTCTCCGGCGCCCCAAAGTCACGCGTAGGGAGCGGAGGGAGGCGCGCAAGGTTCACCCTCACCTCACTAAAGAGGAGGGGCGCTGCTTACGCCTCCTCAAACTGAGTGGAGGGTTTTGGGTCTCCCACAGCACCCTACTCTTGATTTACCGCTGCAAACATAGGGTACCCAAATGCTCCAACGCCACGGAACAAAGCCCTCGGCCTTTTCACTGCCGGCTGGAGTCCCACATCATTTGCACTGACCTACACCTCTACCCGATGACAACATCGGTCACGCTAAAGGTTCCTTTTGCATCCCGGTATCATCTTCCGTGTCACATCGGCAATAAAGCTTTGGCAGCTGATCAGGGGAGGATAGTCTCATATATCGCTGTGGCCAGCTACGACGATGTGGCTTACCTTTTCTTCCACTCAACCAACCAGGCTGTAGAACCTGTCATAAAAAAACGGGCGTTCTAACGCTCATGCTCCACGTAAGTCATTACCCCTCCCTCTGGTGATATTGTTACGAGGCGATATTGTTATGGTGATACTGTCCTCGTCGTCGTCTTGTAACAATATTCTGTAAAAAAGACAAAAATTACGAGCAGGCATTTCGCAACTTTGCGTTTTCCATGTTCCTGACCAGCTCCTCGGACTATCGGCGTGGTGTTTTCACCACACCCCGCCAATCGTATCACACGCTTCCTATTTGGTTATCATCGACGTTTCTTCGCACTACCACGAAGAAAAAATCTCGGAGGAACCGGCTGAAATTATAACGTCGACACTCTTTCCTCAAACTGCTGAGACACCTGTCCTGGGTATATTGTTTTGCATAAAGTATTTCTGCGAGCATTTAAGCGTCCCATCAGGTTGTTGCGGAAATTAGTGCAAGAGGCCTCTCGGACTGGACGACTCGTAAAGCCGTTCACATTGACATAATTCAAGCATCTTATACGCAGCGCAAGACAAAAAAATATAACTTAAATCGTACGGAACAATGGCATTCTTTGCCACGTTCAATATGCGACGCAGATGTTAAGGATAAAACCTAATGCGATATTCCGTGCGGTGATAGAAGGCTGCTACATAAGGCTTAATACAATAGCACGCATGATTTCAGGCTCGCAATCGATTAGGAAGTGGTATTGCGTATGACATTCAAAAGCGAACTATTATTGAAAAACTGGTTGGCACTTGAAACTGACCCTTTCACGGTTGCCGGTAAAGCTCAAAAACCACACAGACCCACGATTCCAGATAGGCGGCATGGTGCTTGCTGATAGCGGGAAGAAGACTGTGGGTTCATTCGGTGCATTGATCGGCTCCGCACCGATCACTGTTCCGCATTGTCCTCCCACCCGTTTACCCTGCCGTACAACTGGCTGCAGATCCGATCCGCCATTGTTCGCTCATGTGCACTCTTGAATTTCTGTGTGCTAAGCAATTCCCGCCCATCCTGCCTTTTCATCGCGGCGCCGCATGGCCAGGCTGCCCTCTATTCTGAACGACGCAGCAAAGAAATAAAACAATGTCTTGTACCCATGTTTACAAGACGGTCGCCACTCAGTCGCTGCTCAGCGTCCAGGCGTGAGTATAGTAAGCGCCACCGTTTGATTGGCGACCCCACGCGCCCTGTTCTTCGTCAACGCTGATCTGCGCCTCCGCTTTTCTCGTAACTACGTCCGGAAAGGTGTGGGCCCACCGCCTTCGGGGCTGCTGGCAAAGGCGGCATCCCAGGTTTCCACCCTATCGTGGGAGCGCAGGCCCTTACACGCAGTGACAGCACTGGTGCCCTTTTGCGTCCGTCACGAAGCGTTGTCTCGCTTGCCTTGGGTAGCTTAGGGCACCCGGCCTATGGACGTGTATCTTCCTTTTCCCTGAACGGCAGATGACAGGACGTCCCAGGAAGGGCGCCTACAGTGGTGTGCGGGAAACTACGATTCCTCTTGGGATCAGACATGCACGGTCATGAAACAGTGTTGTACCACTATCGCCCGCCCTCCACATACGAAGGCGAATGCGGTTGAAGCACACGCTCATGCAGTCCGACCAAGTTGGACCCCTTAATTACACCTAATCACCTTCAGTGCCTTTGTAACGCGTTCCTGCGCCCCAGCCACCCTAAACTACGTACCCAGTGATACGAATGTATTTAATGTTGCTACACTCGCTTCCGCCGGAAGCAACACGTTTCTCACCGGACTGCACGCTCTTGACCCATGTGACCACGGGTTGTACTATTGACAATATAAAACCACAAACAGTAGTTTTAATTTGCCGTGTGTACCTTGTGTACCGGGACCCGAGTGCACATGCGCGCGCAGACACGGCGAGGAGGGTAACTCCTTACCGGAACGAATGCGCAGGCACGGCAAGGCAGGAGCCGCCCATCAGCGGAACTAAGTCACCCTAACGGAACGAATGCCCACATGCCCAGTTGGGTCCCGGTACGCACGGTAGGACGCGGATTCGATTCCCGGCCTCGGTGGCCGCTCTTGTGATGGAGGCGAAAAGCAAAAACGCCCGTGTGTACGACATTACGGTGCACGTTAAAGACCCCCAGGTGGTCAAAATTAATCAAAGCCCACGGCGCCCCCTTCGCCAGCGTTGCGTCGGCGCGTCAAACCCCACAATCGATACGCACGGTACACACGGCATGCTAAGGCTCTCTACTGCCGGGCTGCTGACGCCTTGTGTTGTACCGGCACGGAAACAGATGCGAGTGGAAGGCGCGCGCGGAGGGGTCATTTGCCCGTTCTTTGCGCAAAGCGCCGTAACGTCGTGGCAAGAAGCGCTAATTCCGTCCACGGCGCCTGTGGATGGCGCATCCTCAGGGGGATGACGGAACGTCACAGTCACGGGCCCTCTGGCCGCATACCTGCGAGGCCGTCCCATGCCTCACTGTTGCTCTTCATTACGCCCGCAAGGTGCAACGCACATGTGGCCAGAAAGAACTTCGCGGACCGTGAGAACATTTCTCGCCAGCATGTGTCCCCTCTCTTGCATCCCCATATGCGGGAGAGGAGTAGAACTTGGGGAATTTGGTGGGAGAGCGTGTGGCTCCACGATTGGTTTATTTGAAAAGGCTGCTGACAAAGTGGATTGGGATCTGCCGCGTGACATACATTGGGCGCGAAGATACAAATTGGAGTGCACAACGGCCAGCAGCAGACTTGGTTGTAGCTTTTAAAAGCTCGTGTGAGAACAGCGAGCGTCCGTGCTGAGTGCGCGTGAAACTTCTTGTGGTATAGGGCGTGCCGGAATACATGAACACCTAGATAGAAGTTCTAGGGAGTAACCAAAGTCAGGCGGACGCTAAGGCAGTAATGCTACGCAATCTTTTTATAAATAAAATTTGGTACAATTCATTTAAATGCAGTTCTTTTTGTTGTCATCCAGTAA
The DNA here is from genome assembly GCF_048455015.1 of Haemaphysalis longicornis. Lineage (NCBI taxonomy): Eukaryota > Metazoa > Arthropoda > Arachnida > Ixodida > Ixodidae > Haemaphysalis > Haemaphysalis longicornis. The sequence goes on from NW_027526422.1 coordinate 130,556,461, forward strand.
TCGTCGTTTTCTCGTCTGGCCTTCTTACTCGTCATTACCGCCGTGTTCCAGAGCGAAGAGTTTCTTCGTAGAAAAAGAACCGCAAAACTATCAAAGAGGTTTTGCTGACAACTTGACAACTTGTCGGTTACTGTTTTACTCGGTAATTTCTTTCCAAAGAAATATTAAAATAGCGACGCAATGGCGGGGACAACAAAGGTAAAAGCGCGCACGATTGGCTTCCAACTTCTCCAGAGACATTTTTTTTTCGTGCAGTTTTACATTTTCTTGTAGAGTCCATAACGTTTCCCACTATACATCGCTCTTTTTTCCTCTCTGCGGATTAGTGTGGAAATCTCTAACGACATTGAGACATGCAGTGACGGCCATCACCCCCATTACCACCATGAACACCTCCCCGCCGCGGTAGCTCAGTGGCTATGGCGTTGTTTTTCTTTTTATTTTAATAGCACGAGATTGCCCTACGACATAACAGGAAGTTTTAAAGGCACAAGATTGTACCAGGTTCACCCAGAAATACGAGAAGAGGCCTTTGATGCTGAGCCCAAGGACGTGGGTTCAATCCCGGCCGCGGTACCTGCTTTTCAGATGGGTCGCAAAAAGCGAGAACACCTTTCTGTCGAGATTTCGGCCAACGTTAAAGATTCCCAGCTAGTCAAATCAAAATTAAGCCGGATACTTCCACTACGGCGCGCCTCATAACCGGTGTAGTTTCGGCGCGTGAAACCCAATAATCAATCAATAAGTTTTACTATAGGTGGCGCAGATTTAAAAAAAAAAAAAGCACATAGGTTGCTGCGGTACGTTCGACTTGGTACAGCGGTGAAGAAATACACCTTAAACATCACCCTTCCGTCTGCTTCCGCGTTGGTCGAGCGGCCTGGAGCGCGTTGCTCTCATGCGCACTCCGGTAGTGGTGCACTCTAAGAAAAAAGGGTGTGGTATTTTCTCCCTTAAGGGTGAAACAGGAATGTATCATATATTGCTCCCTAAAAGGTAGAAAGATTCTCCCTTTATGAGGGAGGAGCGCGTTTCTACCCCTAGGAGTGGAGGAAGATTTCCTCCTTTCGTGAGCTCATGGAGGAGCGTTTCTCCCCTGGCAGCGTCCACCCAAGCAATGTTGTCATGCGATAAAGGCCTAGCGAGCTGATCGGTTTGAGGATTGGGGAAGTACAAATAAGTAGGTTACTGCGGTTGTGTGCGCCCAAAATGCACAAAAATAACCAAGAAATTACCTACCGAGCACCAGAACTGCGGTTAGCAAACGACGTCGCCAATCGTATATGCGCGACTGGCATTCGTCTCGCTGCGCGCCCCGCCTACGCGTTCAGAGCGAACGCGCCGCCGTAAACACAGTAGAAGTCATACCGATTGCTTTCAAAATGCCGCCTTTATTTCCGAAAGGCTCGTTACCCCGCCGTTCACCTCACACGAGATCACAAGCATCCAATGCGGCCGTTTGAGAACAACCAGTTGTTGTTAGTCGCCTTACCTGCTACAACCGATGCATAAGAACGCGGATCGTCTGAAATCGTAAATCTCATCGTGAAGGCAACGCAGACAACGCGAAAAACGTATCCGTCGCTGTCGCATCCTTGGCAATGCTCGCCCTCTAGCGTGCTCGAAGGAAAGCAACCGTAAACGTTTTAAAATGACCGATAGATGACGCAAAAAAAAAAAAGTAGGGGTGGGGAGGGGCAGCTACGAAGCATCACCTTGGTGTCCTTTATGGATAACGTATTTATTATAGCCAACATCACGGAGGCCGCATGTGGGCGGGCACATATTGGGAAGAAACATAGCACAACACAACGACATACACTTCATTAAAGGCACTGCCAACGCCCAACGCACAATACACGCAACCCACAACATCGCAAGCATAATACACGTATACACACCACAACATATAGTACACTTTTCACATGTCCGCATGATCACAAGCCACAACTAAACATTGACAAAGCGACAAAGTATTTATAACCCTGATCGCCGAGAATGCAGATATGAACAGTGAGATCGTTGCTTGTTTCGATAACCCACTGCAGTGCGTAAGTCTTAGGTGGGTTTTGTTATTTCATCAAATGTAACCCGTGCAATTGCAAACTTTTATGAATTTGAGGTTTTGTAAAAAACAGTAAAATAGCTCGAAGAAGAAAAAAACGTTCCTCGAAACAGTATGGCAGGTATGTTTGTGTAATGACACTCATTGCCTCGCCTTCGCTCTTTTAGCGTAGAGCGCACCACTGGTCTGGCAACCATTCAGCAGAGATGTTACCGAATGGGGGCCTTTTGTTGTTGGTAACTGATGCGTCAATATGCTGCGGTCCGTGCTCGTTGACGAAAAAAGGGGCAGTTTGCTATCATCGCTGACCTCTTTTACTCTTGGGCGTCAGTATAAAACGTCCACAAATGCAGTGGGCAGTTGAACAGGGAGCAGGCAAGTCGCCCGCCCACAGCAAGCATGCAGCGGTGCCCACAGAATGTGCTTCAAACACACGGCTGGCGAGCCGTGCGTTAGCGTGGCGGGTACGAGGTAATAATAAAAAGAAAGACAGCGAGAAAACAAACAAGCAGCCCACCGCAGGGGAGGTGTTGCTCATAGTCGTCGTGTGCGCCCGATCGGCGAAAGCCACATTGCAACGATGAACGGTTTCGTTTTCGGCGTCGGCACCGACAGCAGATTGCAGACGACAGGGGAGAATATTTCCTCCCCCATTTCGGTGTTTCGTCGAGGCCGTACAGAGGGCGCTACGTGTAATTAGCTAAAGGGAGAATCTCGCTGGTCCGGGGGAGAAAAGCCTCGATTTCCTCCCTTTTTGTACCCTTTTTTCTTAGACTGTGTGGGATCGAGTCCCGACAGTTGCAGGTGCATTTCAAAGTATTGAGTTGCTTGCGAATGCATATACGAATGCACATTCACTTATTTCCGTATTAAAGGTGTTGTGCCACCAAATTTTAAGTCTGTAAAAAGCCTGCTGTAGGCTTCCTCTGCATGCAACGACCCTCAACACGAAGTGCTGGGTACAGCAAGCGCTTAATATATATTTTAATTCGCTTCTAAAAATTACCTAAATGCTCTTCTGGAAATCGGGACCCATCGCTAGCGCCACTAACCATGACGTCAGTGAATTGCCAGCGCCGCAAAGTTTGTGACGTCATACAACGCGCGACTCGGGCGACGTGAACGTGAACTCCAGTTACCACAGTTTGTTTGGTCGCTTGGTCGTATCGACACACTATACCGATACGACGGCGACGACGACGCGACGCCGGCGAGTCGTTAAAACATCGGCCGACTGCCGAATTGCCAGACCGCGTTGTCACACCACGCCGACGGCGACACAAACACGTCGGCCGATGGAAAGTCGCCATAGTGTGACTGACTCGCCGACCGAAGACGCCAACAAAACCGGTCGCCTGACTGGTCGCACGACGCGTCGTCAATCGACCGAGAAGCGAGAACTGCGCCCCGACAACATTCGTGCCGCAATGAACGCGGCTCTATTTTGTTAGTTTCTGGAGGGTAATACGCTCAGTAAGTTCCATGAAGCCCATACAACTAGAGTTCCTGTATATAGCTCCCTGCGGGAGCTATATACAGGAACTCTACATACAACTCAACACTAGCGCTAATGCGATCCGTATTTTGGCGTTCGACGCTTCGGCCGTGCTCTTCGGCGACGCCGCTACCCCGGAATGTGTGTGCGATCGGCTCGCCTGTAGAAAATATAAGGTCAGTTTCGTGCAGAAGAACAGTTACGTAGGGTAATTTGGGTAATAAGGGATCAGTATCGGCAAAGGTTTTTAACGTAAAACGTAAAACCAAAGTACGGCAAGCACTATCCCTTCAGTGCAAAATCGCAGTCGCAGCCGGGCACACTTATTTTTGCGAGCGCTTTCGCAGAAGAGCAGAGTTGATGGCGATAAGCTGTCGCGGGGGCTTCGCGGAACCTTTCTGCGCAAGCGCTATTTAAAAAATGTGAGTTTACAAGCCAGGAATTCTGTAAACTAGCTAGTAAACACCGACGTACGACTCCAAGGATGGGCCTCCATCTAGTACACCGGCCATATCGCGAAGCGGAATCGTTTGTTCGCTGGCTCAGTGGTCTCGCGCGTTCCGCCCATCCGGTCAACGTTGCCGGTTCGATTCGCGACGGGGGCGGCTTTTTTTTTTTTGCGTTTTTTTTTAGCATTTGTATGGTTTGCAAATCCATGGTTTTCATTTGTCTGCATCCGAGGATGCAGACAAAGAATCCAGGTCGGAGCTGTCGCGGCTTGACGTGACGAGTTGGCGTGTTTACTTCCGTGGTGAAGCACGTATGTGAAGGAGCAGACGCCGCAGTAAAGTCGCAACGTACCGCAGCGCCGCATGGTAGACACGCGTGGCAGAGCGTCCGCGCAACCATAGCCTCCTATATAACCTACTAAAGGAGGCTATGGCGCAACGCTGTGACGTCACTGCTTGAATCGGCGCCCAGAAACCGAAACCGAATCCTGTTCACATGAATCGTGCGATAATAAATTTTTCACTCAGAATATGTGCGTGTGAGAGCATGTATCATGCTTTCTAACGAATTATAAAACGTTTGCAACAAAGAATGCACAAGCAACAAATTTGGTGGCACAACACCTTTAACACCCCAGAAACAAGAAAAATACGAGAATTGACGAAATAGAGCCTCTTGGCGCGGGCTTAGTGATAGATTGTAGTGTTTGGGTCGTGGCTGAGAACGAAGTTGGGCCTGGAGTCTTTTAACAAATACAATTAATAATTGATTAAGGGCAGAGGAAAGGTACTCTTTTATTTCACCGCGGGGACAAAAATGTCGCGAAATTTAATTACCAAATCTACCTGACGAATGAAAAGAGTATATTATTAAAGCGGTAACTATTATGGGTGATTCCGGTGGTTTTTTACGACGCATTTTAATGTGGGGCTAACACGCAGTACTCGGAAAAGCAAATGTAGTGCATGCATAACATTCGGGTAGTCATCCATCTAATGCTTCGAATATCTTGTTGCAGAACCAGCTGCTGGCTTGACAACTTTTCTGAGGCAGACTTAAGAGCAGACATGCACGCAGTTTCGTCGAGTGGGTATTTGCAGTGGTTGCATTTTCCCTTGGATGCACGCTTCTTGATTATAAAAAAAAAAAATCCGTGCAGCTGTCGGGATTCGAAACCACATCGACGGGGGGCGTTCTGTTTACAAGATTTTTGGCAGCGAAATCTTTCCCGCCCTGACTGATTAGTTTTTTTCTTTGATGCATGGAAAATTTAGGCACACTAACGATCACACATAGCGACTAAAAGACAATACAAAAGCTAGAAGGCACCAATAGAGAATCACAAATTCCAACTGCATTTTGCATCCTTCGAAAGTCAGGCAAGCAGATACAGGCATCCAAAAGATTCAACCAGACCGGTCGATCATTATGCGCCGCATGAACACTCCTCACCAACGCAGCCAGCTCGCGAAAAATTAAAGCCGTTCCACTCAATCTGAAAGCTGTCGGAAGTGCAGAGCAGTGATTCGCCATAATGGGCTGTAGCATCGTTACCCGCTCACTGCTACCATCCCATGCAATTCAAATTTCCCGCCTGAAACTGCGCCAGCGAGAGTTCTGGGGCCGAATTCTCTAGAACGACGGGGTGCCGCTTTGAAGCGACGGGGTAGCGCCATGCAAATGCATGTGTTCTGGGGTCAAAGGCGTCGCTTTGGGCTGTTTCGGGACGGAGAATCCCTGCAGAAAAGCACTGTGGCAAGGGCATGAAGCTTCAAAGCGACGCCCCGTCATTCTAGAGAATTCGGCCCCTGTTCTCTTTGTGCTTTTCTCCCCGCGCGTGCCGGTGTTGCGGGGCCCAATTTTGCGTTTAAAAACCAACCCAGCGGGCGCCCTTAACAAGGAACGCGGGTGGTGCCGGTTAATTACGTATATTAACGACGATAGCCTTTCTTGGGCTACTTAAACCCAAAAATTTTGGTCTGTCTGTATGTATTTCTGTCTGTCTGTCTGTCTGTCTGTTCGTCTGTCTGTAACTCGATTTATCCACCCAGCCAAAGTAAAATGCTTACTGCGCAATAGTCGTATATACTCACAGCCAAATGTAAACGTCTAAGCCCGGTTTATATGTTCATACTTGTCAACTTTGTTGAACAAGAACAAGACATTACGCAAATATAAGACAAGAAATTAGTACACAAGGGATATTTACAGTGTTCCTTTATTAAAAATTCATGGATGCTTGGTTTTTCGATAGCAAATGATATTCTACATCTACTGCAGAAAACCGCCGCCTCCTGGCGGCAGTGGCGGTCCCAAGGGGGGGGGGGGTGAAGGGGGCGGTCGCCCCCCCCCCCCCCCAAAGAGGTCCTCAGTTTCTTATTTTTAGTTTTTTTAAGCATTCCACTTGCGCGAAGTTAAATCCCACTTGTGCGAGGCCGCAAACGCGTTGCGACCGCCAGAAATGCGGGCTCGAGACAGCCGTTGCACCGCCTAAGGGGCGCCAAAAACCACTGTGTCGCTAAGACTCGCCCCCCCCCCCCCCCCCCCAAAAAAAAAAAAAAAAAAAAAATCGCCCCCCTTAAAACCAATCTCTGGGACCGCTACTGCCTGGCGGCATATGAAAAATCACGCGGCAACAGCAACGCAAGGTTCCTCTAGCTAGGTTCCACGTTCTGCTTCGAACGCACGTGGAGCATGGCCACGCTGTTCTATAAACATTGTAGTCGGCCGCCTCCATTCATGCCCGTCTCCGCCGTACTGCAGCGCTGGCACCGAGGAACCCGGCCTGCAGCAGTGGAACGCGGTAAATTCAAATCGCCTTGCGCAAACCTTTAGTGTGTTTACCTTGGGATGAGCGCGACGGTACAGGAACAGCATGAGAGGTGAGCGGGAAAGCAAAGGGGGCATTTCCTTGCCAAATGTCTACAAACACTATCGTCTTTTGACGACATTTGCAACGAAAGGAGCAGATACGCGGCCAATTTTTTTTTTCTCAAATGTACCTGGAGTTTTCTTTGCGCTAAACAACGGGACGATGTATGACAAGCGCCAGCGATTCACGAGTTTCGAACGCTTATGACTATATAAACCGCTTAACTTTCGAAGCCTCTAGGCTACGCCGCGAACTGCGTTACCCCGGGACGCCGTCTTGGTGTTTTATATGCTTGGGTCGAGCGAGTGACTAAGCTAGGACGACAAGGCGAGCTCCTGAAGTGCTCTGCACTTAAAATTGACTTAGTTGGCCTGGGGGGTTCCGCATGCCGGTCGGTGCCCGGTAGGAGCACCGGTATTGGATAAAAGTAGTTCGAGGGCGTAATGTTGCTTCGGCGCAATTTTTTTTTTTTCGGAGGAGATCCAGGAATGAACGAACAAACTTTTGATTCCGCACAGAAGCCAGACGAACGAGAAATGCGAAAGCATCTCCTTCTTCAAAAGACTTTACTGTCATCAACAGACACAAAGCTGCCCCAGGCAAGGAGCGGTTCTTAGGAAATTGTCAGCAAAAAATAAACGGCGACCATTTTTGGCTCGTCAAGTTCTGGAGGCGGGGGGTAGTTTTGCAGTGATGGTGATAATTTGTTATTGAAAAAAATATATATATTAATAGTCAATCAATCAAGTTTCTTCACAGTGCCCAAGAACAACCATTAGTCGTTTGGGCGGGTACACATATATGGATACAGGGTATACAAAATGGACACACGTTAACAAACGTTCATGAGAAAACAAACTAAACAAATAAAGAAGTAAGCATAAAATTAATACTAATAATATTCAATCGCGTTTATTTACGGGCCCAGAAACAGCCGATAGAGACCCGCCGCGGTGGCTCAGTGGCTAAGGCGTTGCGCTGCTGAGCACGAGGTCGCGGGTTCGGTTCCGGGCCACGGCGGCCGCTTTTCCGATGGAAGCGAAAAGCAAAAGCGCCCGCGTGCACGAGATTTCGGCGCACGTTAAAGATCCCCAGGTGGTCAAAATTCATCCGGAGCCCTACACTACAGCGTGCCTCATCGCCTGCGTTGCGTCGGCGCATTAAACCCAACAGTCAATCAATCAACAGCCGATAGAGCGTTATCGGCGCCTGAAAAATAGTAACTGATGATGTAATATTTCTATTGTTATATTAATGTGCAGAAATACAAACCAGCCAACGTTCGTGAGTATGTCTAAAAAAACGAAGTGAGAAATGGGAAGGGCGTTTTGGGAACACGTCCAAACAGCAAGCGCCCATGCGGGCAGGTCGTTTGGGGAACGGGCGCACACGGTATGGACCAGAAGGGAAGGGCGTTTTGGAGTTGGGTTCAAACGGTACGGGTTCAAACGGCAATGGGTTGTTTCAGGCTACACCCGACGATGATGATTGCTACTGAATAAAACTTTAATGGTCTCTGATTTACAGTGCCGTTCAAAACGGCTTTGCACTGCTGGAGTCCGGCGGCTCCCTCTCCCCTGGGATCCGCTGTCAGCGTGGGGAGAAACTAGGTCGACCGCCAGCTCTGCTGTTTCTCAGCCTTGCACCACTAGTACAGGCAGCGCCATATTTTTTTTTCTTTCTGATTGTCTGCACATGTTAGTGCTAACCCCGTACCCCTCAGACCTTTGGGGCGGCCCAGGGGTTAGGTTGCTGGTTTCACGTCGTAAAGGTTCCGCATTCGATTCCCCGGACCTTCCAAACCACGTATTTGTTTTTTGTTTTTTTTTTTCTTGAGGCTTCGAGGTTTCTTGATGCGATGGAGGAACAAAGCTGGGACTAAACAGCTCGGCTGTCAAGACTTTCACCCAGCTGAAACAATTATAGAATGTAATCTTTCGTATTCCTTCACACGCTTTTTGCATCACGCATTGAAACCTACGGGACCCGCCGCGGTGGCTCAGTGGCTAAGGCGTTGCGCTGCTGAGCACAAGGTCGCGGGTTCGATTCCCGGCCGCGGCGGCCGCTTTTCTGACGGAGGCTAAAAGCAAAAACGCCCGTGTGTACGAGATTTCGGCGCACGTTAAAGATCCCCAGGTGGTCAAAATTAATCCGGAGCCCTCCACTACGGCGCGCCTCATCGCCTGCGCTGCGTCGGCGCGTTAAACCCTACAATCAAAATCAATGAAACCTACGGGGCTGTTTGTACACGTACCGGAGTGTCACATTTAGACACAACACGGCGCCTACATTAGGACTTCAGGAAGTCCAGTGAAAAACTGAAATTACTTCCGCTGGTTTATTTGGAAATGCAACCACAATCGCCGTGTTGTTTACCCGGAACGGCGAGAAAGGGTGGCGAACCCACCGAATTTCGTAAAATATTATACTGTACATGGTTACCCAGCACCCGGCTCGGGCAGTGGAGCCAGGAAAAGGCACGAGATCATGCACAGCTGAGACATCTCTCTGTCGATGGCAGAATCCATCTGCGATTGTAGGTGCCTGGATGGCTTGATGGTAGCAGTAAATATTGATCATGTTTGTTTCCCCGAAACCAATCGCCCGGGCTCCGGTTGATTTGGCTGGAGGCTCGTAGGGCGATTATGTTGAAGTTCTTGGAGATTGCGGTCGAATTGACGAACTCGAGGCGTTTCGATTAGATGAGGGAAACGAAGAATTAATACCCCTGTCAAACGTGCCTATTTAAGTGCACTTCCGCCGAGTGCACTCGGGCCTCCGAAGTGACACTTAGGCTGCGCGCTGCTAAACGACGAAATAAGGTGCCCTTGTCGGTGATGTCAGTGATGATAGCCGGCGTAAATATTACGCAAAATTACTTGAAATTCCCCCCTCTTTATCACGTGAGGAATAATGTAAACATTTCGTTGTGTTTGCTTTGTTTAAAATCACAATCGGCGCCTCGCGCAAGACCACAAAAAACTGAGTCGGGACGGCACGCGACTGAATACCGGCGCTGATATCTTCACTTTTATTCACTGCGCAGTGAATGACAGCAGCATTATTGTTTGGAGGAAATTATCTGAAAGCGTTGAATACAACAGAAATAGGCTGAAACAGGAACACAATCACAGGGCCACAAGAAACCACCTACGAGAACGCCGCAGACAACGGCTGCCCTGGAGCGAAACACCCATCCGGCGGCGCTGGCACGTTGTTGAAACTTGAGATAGAGGTTATTTTCTTATTTTCCGTCGCTGATTCAATTTTTTGTCAAAGTAAATAAGCAATATATCTATAATTAACTTTAAACGTTACTTATTATCATCTAAACGCTCGCGGTTTTAGCTTAATTTTTCCGATTTTCGGACATCTGTTCACGAGATGACTCACTCGGCGAGCTGGACCCGGTAAAGTGTGTTTGGGGACCACACTCAGCTTAAAGTGCGTTTCTTGTAAAGTGTCATTCGCGTTTGCCGTTTAGCTGCTCCCGAATGACATTTTAGCCGAGTGCACTCCGTGTAAGTGCGCTTAAAGAGGCACGTCCGACAGGGGTATTATATACAACTATTCACACTAGAGTAACTGGGTACGTGAGTAATAAAAAAGGTGAAAAACTTCAAGCTGCAGTTAGACGCTAGCTCTAAGTGCGAACAAGTCACTCGAGCTTTCCAACTCTGTATGACTCTCCTATGCTCGGAGCGTATTCAAACCGTTCGAGAAACGATGGCCGGGACTCTGTTCCCGACGCAGGACCCGTCTAGTTGCCGGTACACAGGTGTACCCTAAACTTCAGACGCGATCCTCCAGTCTACTTCTCGCCTTGGGGCCTCACAAATCCCATCCTAGCTTCAGCGGTGGAGACTCCTCGTCTCGCCGGGAACTGCCTAGCTAAGAGCTCAGACAAGAACGCTTTCTAACGGCCAAGTTCGGCTTTATAATACATCGGTATTACTCTCTCTCTCTCTCTCGGGAACGCCCCTATTCGCCGCGAGATCGACATGTAGGTGGCGACAGCGTCGCGCTGCTAGTGTGGATGCTGCGCTGAGCGGCCCGTAAGAACGCACACTGTGGGTGCGCTTCGTGCCTTTTTCCCGCCGTATGTGCGCACGAAAGGTGAAAACAAGAGTGGTATGCTAAAGTTCGGTTCCTCAACGTTCAGTGTGTAGCATGGAAGCGGCAGTAAGTTTTCATTACTACGCCAGCAAAAGCGACGACCCATCGGGAAATTCAGAATGGCCGAAAAAGTGACAATGAACTTGTGCTATGGCTTTGAGCCTTCAATAAAAGCATAAATAGAAACAAATCAGGAAGCATCGACCTCTGAAATTCAGTTTACAACGGCAATCTCAATCGCTTTCACTGGTATGACGCATTCTTGCATTTGTGGGGTGCCCTGAAATGGTAACACTACTTAACTGCCCCGACATTCTTTCTAAGAGCTTGCGATGTTTTTTTGTGTGTTCAAAAGGCAACATAAAATTACTGAATTTTGATCAGCGCAGAGATATAAATGTAACCGCTCTAACGGGTCTTTTAAATGAAATTTTAGCGACTCTGAAGGAAGGTTTGATGAATAATGGCGTCGGGTCACTTATTTACGGCTTTCGTCGCAAGTGAACTTGCGAATTGAATTGTCAACGCACGCAGTGCAATCAACATGTCATGTTTAGCTAGGTTTTCGCAAAGTGACAAGCAGAGGTTTACAGTGTGCAAACCAAGCTTCTAGGACCTCACAGTGAGCATCTGTTACGGCTGCTCTGTTGACCATTTGCGTTCCTTTTAAAATCTAACAGGTGCCTGCAACAGCGAGATGTGTTTGCATTCTTACGTATAAGGTCGCTCACGAACCCTAAAGATGGAAAATGAAGTTGCGCTGTTGCAGATGTAGTAAAACATTTCCTTTTTATTTCTCGTTGCGAATCAGCGCAAGGGGTTCCCGGTAACTACTTTGTTTTGTAAACTGAACATAGCCTTTGTCTTGGCATTTAATTCTCGATGAGTGGTTAAAAAACGCAATGCTGTGCATTTCGTTTTTTGTTGTTTTTCGGGAAGGGGGGGGGGGTCTGCCATTGTTGCAAGAGCAGCGAGAAGAGCACGCATGTAACGCGAAAAGCCAAACTATGGTTATCAGTATTACTTACAATCGAAAGTACGCTAGGCGCCCTGTTCTGTAGCGGTGAAAAAGCAGTACTTTAACACGTATTTTCAAAACTGATTAACCGCCCTTTGGTCCGATATTGTCCAGGAATTGTGGTTCGCCTTTATAAAAATTGTATTGAAAGCAAGCATTGTGGGAAAAAATAAAAAAAAACATCGAGTCATGGCACGCACCCCTCCCACATGTGGGCAACAACGTGCATTATATTACGCGATTTCTCCTCTTTTTTTAAACTTCGGTCCACCTTAAGATGTTAAGTCGTGACCATATTAGACATTTGGTTATGCTGAGTGAGACACATTTCTGAACAAGGTGATGTCGGGATTTGAAAATGATATATATGAAAATGACACACGAAATGCCACATGACAGACGCGAACTCACAACTGCCTAATTTTACTGAAAAATCCCCCCCAAATACTCTTGCGCATCCATAGAAACGTATTTTAAATAATAGGTAAAATTAGCAACTCGATACAGTTGAATAAATGTTTATTCCTCCTCCGCAGTATAAACAACGACTGTCCAAAAATGGTATTTATTTTAGAAAAGGTACTGGAAGGACACGATCACACAGGCGCTTGTGGGTGTAATATACGTGTCCGGTAATGTATGGGCGATAGCGCACGGGTCGTGTGCAGTGTAAATGTTTTTGTTTGTTTCTTCTTTCTATAATGACACAGCGCAATTTCACAAGGGTGTGGAATTTGCACGCGTATGCACAGGTCTTGTCGTTTCTTACCCGTTTCGCGTACTAAACATTTATCCTTTAAATAATCACCACGCCACATTCAAAAAGCACCCTTCGACGTTCCCGAAACTGCAGACGGCTGCACTCAACAATAAAAAAAAAAAACCGCAATGTGTGGAGGCAATGTTTATATCACGTTGCACACTCAAGCGGTGACCACGGCGAAGATGTTTCGTTGAATTAAACCAGCGCATTAACCCGCAACGGCCGCTGATTATAGCGTTTCTAGAGGAGATGCGCAGCAGCGCAAGCAGAGGCAACTATGTCATTGCTTACTGCCAAACGAGCACACATATTGGTTGTTTTGTTGTGTGCAGCACGCGTCTTGCGACGCACGCAACGTGGAAAAGCAGACGACGCGAGAGCGCCATCCACACTAGGAGCGGTTCGTCCCGCCGCCGCCAGGGGCCGACTCTGCTCGCGCTCGGGGCGAATAGCTTTCGTACACGTGTAATGGAGGGCCCTTACAGCTGTCGCTGAGCCATTTGCCGAATATTCAATAAGGCGCCACCACATTTCTGATCAAAAGCCGGCGCTCGGGCGAGCTAGCGCGCGGCGGCGAGTACACATGCCTCCGAAGGTAGGGGGTGAAATTCGCTAGCCGTTCCGACGGTGGCGCGCAACAATGGGATCTCGCAAAAAAGCCGCCGCCGCCGCGTGGTCAGACGACGATAATTACCCCTCCGTTGTCCCCTACGTCAACAACTCTCGGAACTTGGCGGGGCCGTCTGCATTCTTAAAGGGGATTATTTCCGCGGCATTCCTCTGTCCATATAAGCCGTCTCCCGAACGCGCCGCAGCGAATTGGTGGCGGCCACATAGCGTCGGCAGTGCTGTGCCGCTAGATAGTGCGGCGGAGATCTTTCCCTTCACGCGCGTGGCCCGGGCGCCTGGCCACTGACCCTATGAGTGGAGCAGCTCAGCTTATTACGCGGACTTTTCGTTGTGGTTGGAAGAGTCGGGGCGGTGCTTCACGGTGCCATGGCGATTACGTGGGTTCGTGTGGAATCGAACTGTGCCATGACAATGGTCTGAGTGCGTCGAATGGCCGCTTACTGCCTTTCAGAGAGCCACGGGGTATGTCGGGCGAAAACAATGCTGCAACGTAGCGATATCGCTTGGCCTGCGTGGGTTCGGCCCAATGTGGCGAAGGTAGGCGACAGGGTAGCGCTGGTCGAAGACCAGAAATCATGGCAGGTCCGACATGAAGAGATCAATGGTACCCACGTCTGAAGTCGCCGATTTGTAAGGGCCCGATGTGCACCGATGCGCCCGCACCTAGCTTTATTTACAATGGTGTGACAGTGGCATTGCCGGCCCGAGTGAAAACCACTCTCTAGAAGCAGTCAGAGAGCTCGCAAACACGACACCCGGCCTTGTGTGGATGATAGTGATTATGGGCGCTGCCGTGGGGACGATATGTTGCAACCAGGTTACTCCAACAAATGGGATGATGAAGGTGACGATGGTAATAATGATGAGGACAATGGTGGTGATTACGACGGTGGTGGTGGTGGTTACAATGACGATAACGACGTAAAATGAATATTCATCAAAACGTCATTCTCGCGTCAAGTGCACATTAAAGTTCCATAAGATCTTGGTGTCCCTCGCTGCTCTGGGTGTATGTCACCGTTTGTTTCCACGTAGCGAATGTGTCGCCAGCACACGCTGACACAGAAAAATCGGAAAAGTGTCTTCCTCTGGTTGCCCTTCTACTCTCGATACCATACATAAAAACCGACGTCACAACCTCTTGCTTTGCTCAACTCGGTGTCTAGTGTGCCGTTTATTGGCACTACAGTCTTACGACATCCGAATTTTTAAGACTATAGGCTGGCACAGTGAAAAGCGTCAGCCACTGCGGTGTGGAGGTTAGAATCTTTTCTTAATGCGCACTGCAGGACTTCCTAGAAAAACACAGCATACCAGCAATCAATAAAACAAGGCTCTATTGTATCATTTTTCTTGCACATCTCGCAGTAACCCCCGTATTCAGAAAGCAAACTTATCTTATGCCTTAAGGACGACTTTCGTAAGTGCCCGAAAAAGATTAGAATGAAAAAAATGCGCCGCGCGTTTCAGAAATCTTCCCTGAGGCGCCCTTATGAAAGGCGCCTTTTTCGGAGCACGCTAGGCTCCTGCGAACGAGGCTAGCACGCGACGCGCCAATCCGCGTACGGAGTGTGGGCGGGACTTGACTCTTGCACCAATAGAGAAGGGTGTTCCCGTAGCACCAGCTTCGAAGCGCTCGGATCAGCCAGATCCGTCGATGGCCGGTACGCTTAAAGAACTTTATGCTAACATCGCAGCCGTTATTTGATCCTCGCTTGCACTACGGCCGCGCATTTCTATCCTTTGCGTAAATTTTCACCACAGTATCATCCCCTTCCTCGTACGTGTAACTTGGTTTGCTCGATTGGTTGAATTTTGGAAAGCGGCGAAAAACTGTAGCAGCACCTGCCGGCGTCGTTCTATGCGCGGAGGCAGCGCCATGGTGCCGACGTTGGCCGCATCGCGGGCCGGTCGGGCCGGTGTGCGGGTGTAAACACGGCCGCGTCCGGGCGGTAGGGGTTTGCGCGGGTCGTGCTTACACGCAGTAAGCGCTTCATTCTTTACTTCTTTATCAATTTTTCGCGAACGACGCGCGAAATCTCACACCTCAGCTAAGCTATCGTCGAAGTCCGCGACGTTGGTCTCGAAAAGGCACACTTACGGTAGGCCGGGAGCGACCTTAAAGGGACACTGAAGTGAATTTGTCAAGCTCCCGTTTTTGCTTGCACTGCGTAGACTGGCTCAAATTAGCACACTTTTCATCGTTTATCCGGTTGACAAATCGGTAATTATTTTACAAAGCGCGAAAGAAGAAAAACTACCATGCGCGGTTTGCGGCGGCTGCACCAACTAAGGCTGTGACGTTGAGAGGAGGGGCGCCGTGATTGGGCGATGCCCAAGGTTAGCAATCAAACAAGTTTCGGTTTCGGTTTCGGTTCTGTAAAACATAACCAATGGTGTTGTTGGATGGGCATTCTCAATATCTCAGTAATCATCGTACCGCGCTTCTGCCATGTTGGCGGCTGTAAAATGCACAAGATAAGCCTCCCAGGACGGCTTGTAGTCGTCTCATTCACTAGCCGAGACCTACGCAGTGCATGAACGCCCTCCGCGTACCCGCAGACGCCCAAATGTCATGCGCTTTTCCCCCATATTTGGAGCTTGCCTCCCTCATGCCTGTATCGTAAAAAGCGTGTTCGCACCAGGCCAAGGGTCTGGTCATTCTGGCCTGTGCCCACTGCCTGCAAGCAGTCGGTGCTTATGGCAACAGCACGCCAACGAGAAGTCGCTAGCGCGCCAGTGCCAGCCTGCGCGTGTTTTGTGAACTAGTTCGTGTAGACATGAACGTTGCGGCCCAAAAAAAGGTGAACTCAATATAGAAAACATCGGCGGAAAACATAAAAGTTAACTTACAAAAAAAAAAAAAGCACGTACTCGCGGGGATTCGAACTCGTGACTTGCAAAACATCTGCGGTGAACTACATGACGCCTCAGCCCACTCGGCCACGAAGCCGGATCCGCCGGCCTTCCTAATATAGGGTATATATTGCACAACCGGTTTACACTTTTATTTAGTTTAGGCATTTCAAGCAGCTTAGGTGACTATTTGTTGTACTGCGCTCGTGCAGTAAGCGTCGCCCGAGTTTCCACAGTAGCTCACGTCTAGCAATTGCATTTCGTAGACGGAAAAGCGTTCGTAGATGCGTAGTCGTGCTGCTGACCGCTGTTCTTGTTCGCCCAGCGCAAAAAAGTGCTTCCCGCGCCCTAGTTTTACGCTGTACGGTAAAAATATCAGTTGATTTTATTTATTTAGTACCTATATTAACTTCGCTGACTCTTCTCCCGCCTTCAAGAGGCCTTATATTTTCCTACTGGCGTACCAGTCAGCGAAGCGTCGCATGTGCGCTTGTGCAGCGCCTGTGTGAAGCGACCTTGACTTGGAGCTAGATACAGTGTACAAACAAACCAAGTAAAGAAAGGCACATTCTTCCATTCACAAACGTGTCCTGGCTTCGTTTCAACTAAGCGAACGAATTGCGACCAAGCAATTTTTTTTAACCTCCTTGATTGCGACGACCCGCCGGCGGCCGGCGGACGAAACGCTGGGCCGACTGACTCTGTCTGAAGGCCGGGGAGCCGTGCAGTAGCGCAGCCAGCCAATTGCTACCTCAGCCCCTCCTGACGTCACACGAAAACGCCACAGAAAATGGGCGAGCGTAAAGAGAGGAGGACAGCATTTTCGAATTAGTTTTTCTACTAAATAAAATCGCGTAAACGCGCCTAGAGTGGTCGAAACATGGCTGGGGACTCCGGACTACAATTTGCGCTAGTAATCCCGCAATGTTTACATATCACTTCAGTGTCCCTTTAAGTAGCGTTTACTTTTCGGGCCGTTAAGCTCACGAAAAGGCGCCCTAGCATCATAAGTTCAGTTCTTGAAACGCGTCAAGGTGCCGAAAAGTGTTGTGAGGTCAAAGTGATACTTAAGTTGGGTTTGTGAATACGGAGGTTACTGTTCTAAGATGCGAAGCAGCCCTTTTCTTTCTGCCCAGTTTTCACGGGAAGAGTTGAAGTATGCAGTTTAAAGAATGAACGTTTTTTTGGCCGGGTATACACACATGCGTTTCCCTTGCCTATAAACAGCTGATGGTTATCCTTTGTAAACACTGAGGGATAACATTCGATTTCTCGCAGCAGCAAGGTGACAGCAGTGTTCTCTATGATCAATTCTTTTTAATTGGACTTCATAGTCTATGGCGAACTAGGCTGATAAACCTCCATGCTGAGCCTGCGAGCTCAACGAAAACCCTATTTCAAAGGATATTGCCCAAGTGCGCAGTGTTTATGAACATTCAAGCGATGCTCGTGAGGGGTTTCAGTGTTTCGATTGCTGCCTGTTGATGCATGTTTTAATGAGATTTATTGGGTTGTTATGAGTTTTGTCTTAGCCCGGGTTTTCTTGTAATATGTTTACTTCGTTGCTTGTCACGTTTAATATGCGACTGTAGTTCGCCTCCCTGTTGCCGGGGTTATTAGAGCGACATTTGCTTCCATATAATAAAAAATGCCGTGGTGTAGAGATCCGTCGTGGCTTCCCGATACAAAGGGTGGTGGTTCGAGTCCGGCTCTTGCCTCCTTTATGATTTCATACATCACGAGCTCCAATTATAATTTTCATGGCTTAGGTTAGTTTGCGGAGTACTAAATGACTGCTTTCTGTTTGTTGGGTTATTGTAGGCCAGGTTAGGTTACGTTCTATTAAGGAGCCGTAGTGCCAGACCAGACCTATCTTTTGCGATATGCCAGTGGACGGCGCTTTAGTGGAGTGCTTTTGCTACGGTCAGGCGGCACTCTAGACACAGCCTTCGCTCAAATTCGGCACGTGTCGACATTTTTACTTGCTTTTCATCGGTCCATCGGCGTGCGCCGGAGTTGACGCGTATGATTAGGGTTTGTGTTGACTGCGCCGATGTACACTGCGCTAGTCCGAAGGCTTCGCTCGGTACGAGACGCCTTGGCAAGACATTTCGCACACCTGATCCGTCCAGCACCGGGGCTGGAAGAATGTCATGGTGCATTTTTACGTCGACCCCACTTGAGCGTTCCTACACACGAGCGTTTACGCCACGCCCGACATGCAGTGAGTTACACAAACTAGTCTCTCCCTCTCATTCGTATTTTTCATTTACAAGTTGCATTTCTCGCCTGACGGAGGTTGGATGGCTAGCATGAACTATAGAGACGGCAATCAAGCGCTCAGTCGCATTCTCCTTAAAATACTAGCAGCAACAACAGTGACTCCTTTAGCACCGACGATATGACACCGCGAAATATGTCATACGACAGGGGCTAGGAGCGGGTTATCTGTCGTGATGTCACCGCGTTCATTTCTGGCATCGCCGCTTCTCCACTGATTAGCGTGTGGTGGTGGTGGTGGTGGTTCCAGTGAAATGGCGCGTACCCACTCAGGGGGATTGGCCAGTAAATGGGCGCTTACCGAAAGAAATTAGGTACTTTTTGGAGGGAAAGTAAAACATTTAAATAATAAGATGGATTAGCAGTAGATGAGTAGAGAAATAAAAGTAACGAGATTAGAGAAAGAAAGAAAAAAGGTAAAAACGAGCACTATTTAATGAAAATTGGAAGTAAGAAACACGAAGAAAGTGGTAAAGATGAAGCAGTGAGCTGGGCGCGCATATTCTTGACAAGGGAATCCAGTAGGGCTAAATGATGTCTAGCACGGCAGATGGCCTGATTCCAGGATGAAGAACTGCAACGCACTGCAATGATCTCCGTGGCAGAATCCCACTTCCTTCGCCCTGAAGGACAAAATAACTGTAGTAGACAGCGGGAGGTTTAGCGGGCTGCATGTACTTTCTAAGTATCTTCGGCGTATCGAGGAGAACCGTCGGCAGGAGAAGAAGAAATGGTCGATTGTTTCTGGTTCTTTGCAAAGGGCGCATAACGGCGACAGGGCAAGATTAGAGCGGTGCAAGTAATAATTTAAATTTGGCACGCGACAGTGAAAGCTAGTGAGGGTGACTTCACAAGCTGGCGACTGGCTTATGCTGCACTTCCATGAGTTCCGGAGATGCTCGAGCTCCGAGCCGTCGTAAGCAGAATCAGGCAGACTTTGAAGTAAGCACAGCTTACGGAAACGAGCTGAAGCTATGAGGCAAATGGGCGGCAGAACCTCCACTACTGGACCACCCAATGCCATTCCCGCCAGAGCATCCGCCGATTCGTTAAGCCTGATACCTGCATGTCCACGTACCCAGACCAAACGAAGTTCACGAAGGGAGGAAGGCAATAAATAAGCAAGGACTCGACGTAGGGGGGATGAAGTTGAAGAAGTAAGGGCAGAACAAACAGAAAATGGATCCGTGAGAATTATTGCCTGTCGTTTCGAGGAACCAAGCTTACGAAGGGCCAAGACTATTGCGAGAAATTCTGCGTGGAAAGGTGTAGTAAATTTAGGCAGCCGGAGGGAAAAAGCCCAATCTCTACGCCTGCCTTCTCCTTCCGGACAGAAGCATCGGTTGCAACAATGGCGTGGACTGGGAAACCGTTCAGATGATCCTGTAGGAGGCCTGTTAAAAGGTTCAGGGGGAGTAATTTCGCGTTAGCGGGAAATATTTCATCCAAAGAAATATCTAAGGGTGACACTCTGTCAAGTACTGGAGCCGACAAGAGGGCCACATTTAATGGGCCAAGCAGAGATTGTACAAAGACCGTCTGTTGATGTTTGAACCGCGGCCATGAAATACCGAAGAACAACGAAGGCCATGTAACGAAGGCAGTTTGCGGCCGGGATATGGGCGATTCTATGACTCGTAAAAATGCATCTACGGTGAGGGCATGCATGCGTGAGACTAATTGAGGAATACGGGCTTCCATGTATAAAATTTTAATTGGTACATAACGGGGAGGACCCAGACATAAACGTAGAGCTTGTCTTTCGAGCATTATCAACGGGCGAACTTTGTAGTGGGGACTCCCGGAGAATATCAGACATCCAAATTCTAGAATTGGCCGGTCGTACATTTTGTGAATCATTAGTAGGGTGTCACGGCGCATGCCAATCTTTTGTGACTTAGCCCTCTCAAGAATGACATGGCCCGAGCCCCTTTAGTAGTAATGTAATCTATGTGTGGACGCCAATTGAGGGTATATTCATATAAAATTCCCGGACATTTTAAGGAATTGACCTGAGCAATGTCATGTTGCCGGCAACTAAGTGAGTAAATGACCGTTCATTGCGAAGTTCCGGTGATGATGATGATTGTGTTTGATGGCGCAAGAGCTACTAGGCCAGAGAGCGCCACGAGAAGTGGCCAATCTTCCCGCTAGTATGTGGCCCTAGCGGGGGGTGGCTCCACACTATATTTACACTTTATCACCATATTTACAACTCACTTACAACTCCCGAAGTAACATCGCAGATCAGAGCTCGAGAAGAGCCAGCATCAAGTGGGGCTCTCTCACTGTTTCCACGCAAACCAGACAGCGATGCCACGAAAACATCCGCACCGCAAGCCGCGAGAGGAAAACAAAAACAGACCGACCAAGTCTTGACGCGTCGTTAGCCGATTCCAGAGTGGCCTCAATGGGCCCGACAAGTCATGTATTGCACGAAGCCCACACGCCAATACACGCCTCCGGCGTGTCGCAGTTTGTTTACACTAAGTCGCCGCCGCCGTGGCACCATCCCCTATTCAGCGGCGGATGGTCCGAAGAATTTATGTCCGGGAATGACGCTGCCTCCGGTAATTCCCCGAATTCCCATTTTAAAAACAAACCTGTAACGTGTTGCAGTTTGTTTACAGGTCGCCTCCGCCACTCTGGCATCGCGCGTCTTTGCGGCGAGTCCACCCAGCGATGTATGCCCGGCCGCTGCGCTGCTTCCGGTTCCACGCCCGAGCCTCGACACCCGATGCGGCCGCTGTCAGAAGTGTGCCGCATAGCACTCGCCGTCCACATGCTTCCCGGAGTGAGAGCCCAACGGTTCCTCACTACTGCAGAAGCTTTGAGCGGTGTCCGCGTCCCCCGAAAGTTAAAAAATTCGGGGAAGCTTCCACTCGCGTGCAAGACTTGAATCGCGGAGCTGTTGTAGGTGAGCATTGCCGGACACATAGTTCAGTTTCAGTATCATTGTTTATTTGCGTAGTTGCCGTGATAGTAATCGTCGTCATATGCATTGAAGAGGTCGTCGTCTTCGTCGCGGCGAGTGGTGGGTGGGAAGTCATCCTCAGCATTGTAGAATTCCACCAGCTAAACCGCCGAATGTTGCACTAAGTCTCGCAAGGCTTGAACAATAGTGAGTCTGCAGGATTTGTTTACACGTGAGCAATGAAGGACACATCAGCTCGAATTTGTACAAGGTTGAAATTGTTTATTTGTATGTTGCGTCGTTGCTTTGCACAGTGCTGGTAGTAGTCTTCATATGCATCGCTATAATCGTGCTCCTCATGTCAAGCATTACATGCGCGGTGGCGTTTGACGACAGCGCTAGAGGGGTCTTTTTTTTTTTTTGCTGAAGCCACTGCGTGAACCGGGGACTCGGGGGTCGCTGTGAGGCACGTGCTCACGAGCGGTCGGCAATTTATTGGTATTTTTCCAGCAACGGAGAACTAATGGCCAGTAACAACAGCTACGCTGTTAAAAAAACTGTATTCGAAAAAAAGGGCTTTCATACACGGTGTGTTGGTTGCGCCCCTCTAGCCCGACTAACCGACACTCAGCACGAGCATCGACGTAAATGAAAGAAGAAAGAAATAACACCCAAGGCCAGCTTTAGTAATTAGTCGATACAACCCCAAGCTTAACGGAAGTGCGGTGCGTTGAGTTACAGTAGCTTGTCTTAAAATTGGTGTATAGGGCCAATCGTTTTAATAAAAGTGGGTATAAAGAACCAAAGCTTCTTTCTTAAGGGCAAGTTGGTTAAAAGGCAAAGTTTTCTTTGTGCAAACTGGGTCAAATCAAGTAATAAAAATCCACGCTCCCAAAGCACAAAATTTCAACTGCCAAAGTCCAAAGCTAAAGCCACAATTCAAAGCCAACGCACAGGACCGAGATAATTGGAGATCTATGGCCCGAGTCTTTGCCCTGCAGAGGGATAGACAGACTTATGCTGATGATGATGACTTCGACGTCTTGAGGTACAGAGGGGATATACATGCCGTGCCCTCAACCGGCTGCACAATGCCTTGAAAGTCCCAAACGCATCCGGCAGGAGAGTCACCACCAACGGCCCGTCAGTCAAGCCAAATTACTCTCGACCATTGACCATCGTGCCCAACGGCGTTCACCTGGCAACCCGACCAAGCGACCCCTCTCACGCCCGTTCGTGTACATTAACCTCTCATGTGGTCCAACCGACGCTACTGGTTCGCACGTTTGACGGTGAGAAACTTGAATTGCAGAAGCTTGGGAACCATTGGGAACCGACACGATGAAGCGACATGTTCTTACGTTCACGTCCATCAGACAAAGAAAAAAAATACAGAACGTGTTGAACCGTTTTCCTATCATCACGACGTCGGCAACCTCGACTCGTGATATAACGTGAGGCTGGAGGCGCGTCCGGACAGCAACTTCTCCAGGATGGTGGTGCCAGAACTCATTCCGTCCAACATGACTGCGACGCGGGGAAGCGCTTCCGCCCCTACTATAAGCATAAACACTGTTGAGGCCTATTCGCCCAGTACTCTCTCTGAATTGTCTCTGTGGGTGGAAAAAGCGATCGTTACATCCCAGGCTTCACCATTCCCAAATGCCCAAGAAGAGGCTGGACACGAGAACATGCCAGCGGGAGCCAGTTACAAGGGGGCGTCAAGATGGCAAACGGACGACAAGCTTGAAGGACGAGAAGTTTCTGCAGTCGTATACGCAAAGTAGTTTCAGTGTCAATTCAAGCCCACGACAAAAACAGTGAAGTCCAGGCCGTGGAAGAGAACGCAGTGCCCCAATTATTTGGGTTCGAGTATGTCTTCCTTCTAGGCTTCACGAAGAGCGACTCCTTACCGGAACTACTTCTGTCACCAAACGTTGCAGCAGCGCGCGAAGGAGTGTGAGCTGGTCTATCACCCCGAAGGTGTAAGTGCGTGACTACCCTCGCTCATCGCTTCGGCTCCGTGGGAAAAAACATAAAAACCATATTGCTACCCGACACCCAGCGTGAAAGGAAACTCACTGGAATCGGAAACTAACCCGGGGCAGGCACAGGGCCGTTCTGAGAGCACCGGTAGATTCGCTCCAATTGCTTGACGGTGGGCCACTTCATTTTCAGAGGCTTGGGAACCATTTCGAAGCGACAACCTCGACGGGACCGCAACACCGAAAATTTGAGAATTGCCCAACGTATCCTTCAGTGCGATTTGTACAAACATGCGGGTCTGGAAATGTTTCAGAGAGTTAGGTGCGCAGTGTGGCTGCATTCCGGTTCGCCTTGGCGGCGCCAGCCTGCGCTAAAATATGCACGACGGTGCCTGCACTGCTGAGACGAAAGAAGACAGCATTTCCAGATAGCTTCCCCAGGACTGACCTGGATGTGTTAGGATCGCAGATTGATTATTCGGTTTGCGGTACAGCGTTTCTATGTAAGGCCAGATACGAACGTTGCTGGCACGCAAGGATGCTGAATCTCCCCATGGGTGTTCGCCAGTCAACCGCTACTATCACCATCATGTAGGCTTCAGCACCATTACAGTGGTCATCCCAGCTTTGAAGAACCATGGCCCGGTCGCCTAAACACTACGCAGCGACAGCATTAAATTGGATCCAATTTTGCGATTAAATTGAGTGCCACAAGCACGTGGATATAGCTTCGGACATGCCAGTAGATGGCTCCGTACATCACTTGGCTGTGCTGATTAGGAAACGCCTGTACGCGGCCAGGTGTCGCTTGCGTGGTTCTTCTGCTACACTAGTGGTACCGTTGAACACCGTTGTCGCGACCGACAGAGGCAACTAGCTGTGACAGCGCTTGGGTTCGAGCTGATTTATTTAGCCAGCATGAGGGGACGTCAGGTTTCGTCCTGTGTGGAGCGCCTGTTGTCGTCCAGGCGGGCGCGGGCGCTTGCGCCACATAAGGAGCTCCCCCAGTCTTAATCACGGTTGTCTTCTGCACGGCGGACCCATGGAGCACCAGTCCCTACTCCCTCCAATTGCAGCTGACAAACTGAAGACTCGTTCCGCATGTTTCCAAATTATGCGCACTTGGCGTTGGGTTTCGAAGTCGGGGCAGAGCTTTGGGGTGGCATGGCGATGACCTAGGTCTGGGCCGTTCTGCGCTGTGCCACGACAAAGGCACGGCGAAGACCTTTTTTTACTCCCCGCTTTCTTCCTTACTTCCCACCCTCCCGCAGAGCCAGAGGTCGTTGTGGGGCTTGCCTGAGATTTTAGTCGGTGCAGCGTAAGAATGCTGCGCACGGTCGTTGAGACGGTGAAGGTATGGTGGAGCATGGTCGGATGAAGCTGGATCGGAGTAAGCGGGCTTCACTCGGTCGGCGGTAATGACGTCTTGGACACCGTTAATGTCGAGGGTGAAAGTCTTGGGTTTGCTTAATGACTTGGCACGGGCCATCGTAAGCCGGAGTGAGGGTACGACGGGTGGTGTCATGGCGCACGAACACGCGAGTGTAGGTCGAGAGGTCTGGCTCACGGATACAGAGCGGTGGCTGCGCTGTCCACAAAGTACGAGCCGTATTCGGTCGAAGAGGCGACGGAGGTCAGGCAAGAACCGACAGTGTACGGAGGCCCATCGGCCCGCTAAGTGTGAGGTAGGCACTCGGGGACGAACTGCTCAGCCGTACACCAGTTCATTTGATGTGTAACTGAGGTCTGTCTTGAAAACTGGGTGGAGGCCGAGGAGGACTTGAGGAGGGTGGTCGGCCCAATGTTCTCGTGACTCGTTAGGGTAAGAGCTGCCTCGAGTTGTCGGTGCAAACGCACCACTATCTCGTAGGCAGCGAATGGTAGGCGGTCCTGTGGATATGATATACCACCAATATGGCAGCGGGAGCGCTCAAAAGATTAGAACTGTCACACGTGCCCAGCGGTGACAACAGCATGGCAGCCGAAACGGGACATCCAACTGCCAATGACTGCTCCTGCGACTTTTTCTGCGATGACATCCGGAATCAGGATCGACTCTGTGCAGGGAGTGAAGCGGTCTGATCACGTCAGCAAGTAGGCGGTACCTGGCGATGGTGGTAGCGGGCCGACCAGGTAAATGTGCATGTGTGCCAAAAGGGTTTCCGGTGGATGAAATGGCCAGACGTGAGTAACCGTGTGCCTTGTTACCTTCGCACATTGGCACTGGAGGCAGGCACATGCCCACCGGCGGACATCGGCATTCATGGTGGGCCAGAACAACCTGGCTGTGACGGCCGAGGTGTAGGGTTGCTCGGATGCCACAGTGACCCTTGCATTGCAGCATGTCAAAATGGCGAGACGAAACGTCGGTGTAACGTTGGGTCATGCAGCGCTCGTTGATGTTGTGGAGAAAGGAAAGAGCCGCGGAGACCACTCCAAATTCTGTCTTAAATAGAACCGCTCCCGATGATGATAGTAGGGCACGAGAGAAACACATCTACTTATTTGACAACACATTCCCCGCACGACAATGAATGAGCATTGCCCGTGGCCAATAAATTGCTTAGTCCATGGAAAGTTCATTTCAAATCCGTGTGAGCCAAAAGTTCGAAACCTTGCGTCTTCCACATTTTGTTCGTCCCTTTCTCCACAGATGTCTGGCATGTGATGGTGCCTTCGGTAAACGGCAGCGAGGCATCCACGAAAGTCGGTGTGTAGCGGGTGTCACCGCGTTGCTGGAGCTGAGTGTCTTGTTGCTATGCAGCAGCAAGCTCTTCCAAAGAGATCGGTTTGTGCGAGGACCAAAGGGCCCTGATGCGGGATAGTGCGTCAGCAGCTGTGTAATGGTGCCGATGACATGGCTGAAATGGGCGGTGAAATTACACATTAGACGTGTCGGATATCACACGACGAGTATGAGCTGAAATTGCGCCGAAAGGCAAACGTCAGCGGCTTGTGATCCATAAAGATGCAAAAGTTCCAGCCTTCCAACAAATGCTAAAAATGTTTCAAGACAAGGAAGACAGCAGTAGCTCGCGCCCGAACGTGATGTCCTTGTTTCGGTCGGTTTCAGCTCCTGCGAGCAGAATTCCAGCGGTTGGCAGCCGGAAGTGAACTGCTGAACAACAGAGGTGATAGCCACGTTTCCGGCGCCGGTGAGGAGGGGAAGTTCAGCATCAGTAGCTAGATGCCTGAGCGTGGCAGTGTCTGCAGTTTCACTGCAGAAAAGAACGACGCTGCTCGCTGTATCCACTCAATGCTCTGCAAGTTTTTTCTTGTTGACCAGCAGATCCGTTAAAGACTGGAACCGTTCAGCACACCCGGAAATGAACCCTATGTAGAAGTGCACCAGACCCCATAATTCTTCGCCGTGAGTGAGGTGGGCTGACGAAAATGTTACATCACTTTCACTTCCTGTCGAAAGCTGTGATGCCTTTTGGGGGTACCAGGTGGCCCAGGAACTCGGTAGCCTCCACGCATAAATCGTACTTTTGTGAATTTATGATGAACTCATACTCTACATCCGAGTGTAAAGGGCTCAAAAGTATGGTTTGTGCTCCGACCGTAATGAAATAATGATCAAGAAGTCGTCGAAGTAGGCGAATACAGCCTGGAACACGGGTTACCTCGCCAATGGCACGCTCAAAAGTTTGTGCGGCGTTACGTAATCCTATGTGCATGCGGAAATACTTGGAAGAACCGAAAGGGGCGATGAAGGAGGTCTTCGGGATGTCTGCGGGCTCAACAGTATTCTGATGATAGGCTTTGCCCAAGTCCATCTTGCTGAATATCTGTCAGGCTGACAGATTAGCGTTAAAGTTCTGCAAGAGCGGTAGTGGGCTACCGGTCTGGAACAGTGATTGTGTTGCTGGCATGGTAGTCACAGCAAGGCATTCATCACCGGGACGTTTCCTTGGTAACTTATGCAAGGCTGACGGGAAAGGCTGACCGTCGTCGTTTTCAGCACGGAAGATGCTTGGCGCGCCGGTCGCTACACCTTCACATGGTGGTCGAACAATAAGACAGAGCGGTTGGAGCGCGTTTCCCCACAGCAGGTAGAAGCACTTTGCAATGCCTTCTCTTGGTTTTCTCGCAGCAAGAGGAAACCTCCGATATGGTTCATGCAAGGATGTACGTCACACATGACGGAAGCTTGATGCTCAGTGCTTGGGGAAAATGAAATGCTTGTGGGGATTCCTGTAAAGTAGGCCTGGCACGTGTTGCAGGTCTGACACGCAGATGGTGCCAGAAGATGTCTCATACCCAATCAGGGGGATTGGCCTGGAAAGGGGTGCTCGCCGAGAGAAAGTATATACTCAGTAATTAAATACATTTAATGAATGGATTTAAAGTAGGCGTTTAGGGCAGAAAATATAAACAGAAGAAAAAACAACTGCCCGAACATGACATGTAGCTCCCGAAAGTGTTGAAACCAATATAAAATAAAACTTCGGAAAAGTAAAGAAAAAAATTCATGAAAAGTATTTAAATAAATTGTAGGGCGCTATGTCGGGCCGAAAGAAAGGAGCCTCGGACAGGACGACCGTTCGTCGCAATGTAAAGCAGATTCTATTTTGTCGGAACTCAGGGAGACCCCGTTTCCTCGTGCGCACACGCCATGTCGCTCGGGCTGCCGCACGAGGAGCTCCGCTCGATGCAGCGATGTCGCTGGAGCTGCTTCTACAGGGCTCCCCCCAAGACAGGAGCGAGAGTGACGAGCGAAAATGTCATGCGAAGTTCCAGTGGACATGCGAGGTGGGTTTGTAGGGAGCACGGCAGGTTCCAACGAAGTGACTTCGGCGGGAGGCTCGAGGTACGCAGGCTTAATTCGTTCAATGGCCACAGTGCAGTAGTGGTCCCAAAGATTTTTTTTGGGGGGGGGGCCTAATTTTTTGGGGGGCGAATAAAGAACTGCTGCCCTCCTTGCGCCAGTTCTGCGGAGGAGGTGATAACCATGCAGGCGTGTACGTACTCGCATGCGCACAAATCACAGCGACACAGAGGTTTTTGGCGCCCCTTAGGTGGTGCAACGCCTGGCTCGGGCCCGTATTTCTGACGGTCGCAACACGTTTGCGACCTCGCACATGTGCTATTTAACCTTGCGCAAGGGGAATACTCAAAAAACAAAAAATAAGAAGCTGAGGACCTCTTTGGTTAGGGGCGATCGCCGCCTTCGCACCCCTTCCCCCTTGGGACCGCCACTGCCACAGTGTCTTGGGTTCCATTGATCTCTAGGACAAAAGTAGTCGAGTGACGGTGAACGGCAGGGTACGGAACAAGGTAATGAGGCCGCAGTGGTCTTCGAACGGGTCCATAGCGCACGAAGATATGCATGGCCGTTTTGAGGTCCGGGTGCATATAAGCCGTCTGGTACTTGGCAAGGCGTGTGGGCTGAGGCCGAAGGTGCTGAAAAACCTCTCGTAGCTGATCGACGTAGTCGCTGGCAGGGACAGGTTCCATAGACTCGTCGAACAAGTCCGCTGGCAGACGCAGAGATTTACCATAGACGAGCTCAGTAGACGTGCACCAGAGGTCCACTTTGTACGCTCACCGGGTTCCGACGTACGTCAGAGGTAGTCTTTGGGCCCACTCGGTTGGGCAGCCGTGCGCAGTGAGTGAAGCTTTGAGGTGTCTATGAAAACGCTTCACAAGGCCGTTTTATGCAGGAGGTACGCAGCTGTTCGCAGACGAGTCGTTCCGTGAAAGTGCGGTAGTTCGGAGGACAGGGGCGTATCGGAATGCTGGCCGCGATCGGTGACGACAGTGGAAGGGCATCCGTAGCGAAACACCCAGGTAGAGACAAGGGGTGAAGCTACTGTGCAGGCCATGGCGTCAAGAAGGCAGGCTTCGAGCCAACGTGCGAACAGGTCAACACAGGTCAGGATGTGCCGGTAACATTGGCAAGGGGGTAGGTGGCCAACGAGGTCAATTTGAAAGATAGAAAAGCGTTCGTCGGGCCTTATAAATGGTTTGGTAGGAGGAACGGAATGCTGCTGAACTTTTATGCAATAAGTTTATGAGATACCCGAATGCCGGGGTAGGCCATGTTGTGGATGGCATCAAACAAGCGGCGACGATGTGAGGCAGGCAGGAAGGGTCGGGGAACACCTGTGGACGTGTCGCAGACATTAGACACACCACGAAATGGTACGTCTTCAAGCTTGAGTGCCGTAGGCGCTGCGCGCAGTCGGGAGAGCTCGTTGTCTTGCGTCGCAGCCAGTTCGTAAACGTCAAGCGTGTTGGTAGGTGCTTCCTGCATTCTCGGCGAAATGGCATTTACAATCCATGCGATTCAAAGTGTCTGCGGGAGAATTGGCAGTACCACTGATGTGCCAAATGTCGGACGAAACTTCGAGAGGTATGCCAGTTAATGCACCTCTCGTGGAGTGTAGAGGGTGTCAGGGCGGTTTAAGGCGAACGTGAGCGGCTTGTGATCGGTGAAGATCGTGAACTTGCCTCCTTCAAAGTGGTGTTTGAAATTACGAACAGCGAGATGCATGGCTAGCAGTTTGCGGCCAAAAACGCTATATCCTGTCTGAGCAGGAGTCATTCGCTTGGAGAAAGATGCTAGCGGTTGCCATGCGCCTTCAACGCGCAGCTGAAGTACGACTCCGGCTGCTGCACTTGCCGCGTCGGTCATGAGGGCCAACGGAAAAGCCGGATTGGGTTTAAGCCAGCAATCCAGCACCGGCGAGAGCGTGTTTGATGGCTCCAAAGGCACTTTCAGCTGCAGCGCCACAATCAAGTCAAGCGGATGAGCATTTGGTGTGAAGCAGGCTGTCCAGAGGTTCGAGCAGCGTGGCACAGTTCCTAATGAAGCGACGGTAGAAATTTACCAGTCCTAGGAACTGGCAGAGCTTTGTCATCGTCACTGGCTAGGAAAATTTGATGGTGGCCTGGACCTTGGTAGGAAGCGGACGAATTCCAGTGGCGTCCAAACGATGACCAAGAAAATCCAGAGCAGTGGCACCAAACTCGCTCTTCGAGACGATGACGATGCCATGAGCAGCGAGACATTCGAAAAGAACACGAAGGGGCTTTAGATGCTCTTCCAGAGATATTCTGGCCACCAGAATGTCGTCAACGCAGGCGTAAACAAACGGTAGCCCTCGTGTTGCGGCAATTATGAAACGCTGGAATGGTTGTGCAGCGTTGCGTAGTCCCAATGGCGTGCACAGAAATTCGAACAGGCCGATTGGGGTTGTGATGTCAGTTTTGTAGATGTCTTCTTCTGCAACGGGGGCCTTGCGGTATGCACGGACTAAGTCCATTTGGGAGAAGATTGTGGACCCATGCACAGTGGCGGTGAAGTATTTGAGGTTGGGTAGTGGATAGAGGTCAGCAACAGTCTTGGTTTTCAAAGACCGGTAATCTCCGCAGGGCCGCCAGTCACCAGTTCTCTTTGGAACCATGTGCAGTGGTGATGCGTGGTTACTGGATGATGGACGGATGATACCCAGCTTCATTAAATGTTCTAACACCGCTCGAGCGACTTTGAACTTGTCGGGCGCGAGTCGCCGTGGTCGAAAGAAAATTGGAGGGCCAGTGGTGATGATGTGATGCTGGATGTCGTGACGAGCAGGCTGAATCCAGTCAGGTGGGGATATCACGGTTAGGAAATTAGGCAACAAGGTAGGGAACCGTTCATTCGCAAATTTAGCGCAGGATGGTGCTACATTAGCAGCTGCCTCTGCTGGCACACCTTGCACGAAAAGGAGTGTGATAGCATCTAGTAGTCGCTGCTGCTAACGGTCGACGAAAAAGCCGTGTTTTGCGAGGACGTCTGCGCTGAGGATGACGGTGCGAATGCCGACAACGAGAAAAATTTCAACCGGAAAACTCTGCGGAGCCCAAGGTTCACAGTTAGCGAGCGTTGCATATAAATGGGTATGCGCGTACCATTTACTGCCTGTAAACGCGAGATCGCACCAGAAGCACGATTCGGCCGTGTACCGGGCAAAACGCTAACCTGGGCGCCAGTATCTACGAGAACCTTGTCCGGTGGTGCGGTCGGCGACGTGGAAAAGGCGACATTTCTGAGTTGGGCCGATATCGCTTGCGCAGGGAAGGCGGTAATGGCCGGCGTCAGCGCCGAAGCACCGGTCGTAGTTGCTAATTCTGTGGTTGGATGAGTCACTGCATGGGTGCTCTGGATGTCGGCGCTGCGATGACGAGCGACGACGTTGACGGGAACGATGTGGCGTGGTATCGCGGCGTGTTGTGGCCGCAATGATCTTCTCCAGACGATCGCAAAGGCTGTCGAGTCTAGATGAAGCGGACTCACTCGGCTCAGGAGCGGGGTTCGTGGTGTAGGGGGAGACGGAGGCTTAGCCGATGCAACCGCTGCACTTGAGAAAAGGGGTGGCGACCTCCATGATTGTCTTCCAGCGCTGCGAGTGCCTGCAGGTCCATGGTTACGGCAGTGGCGAGAACCAGTTGGACGTTGGAAGGTAGGCACTGAAGAAATAGCTCACGCAGCAGTGTGTCATCCATGGCGTGGGAATGCGTGCCAAGAAGTTGCTTCATGCGCTGTAGCAGTTGGCTTGGCCTGCGGTCACCCAGCTCTTCAGACGAGATGAGCTGCTGGATGCGCGTGCGATCCGAAGCAGCTATGCGCTCCAGGAGATCAGCCTTGAGCTGGTCGTAAGGCACTGCTGGGCGGCTGTGGTGGAACGTAGAGAGGATGTCGGCGATCTCCTCTGTGGCTGTCGGTGGAAGGGCTCCGATGACGTGAACAAATTTGGTTTCTTAAGAGGTAATGCGAGCCAGCTGGTACTGCGCCTCTGCTTGCAGAAACGAAGTCTTCGGCTTGCGCTGTCAAAATTGCGGCAGCCGGACAGTCATGGCTGAGACTGCTTCGCCGGCTTCTCGTGAACGGGTTCAGTCCTGGTTGTCGAGGGACATGGCTCTATACATTAGCCTCGGTGGCGTGTTCCCGAGGCTCACCAGTTGTAGGGCGCTATGTCGGGGCAAAAGAAAGGAGCCTCGGCCAGGGCGATCGTTCGTGGCAAGGCGAAGCAGATTCTATTTTGTCGGAAATCAGCGAGACCCCGCGTCCTCGTGCGTTCACGCGGCCTCGCGCCTGTCACGCCATGTCGCTCGGGCTGCCGCGCTAGGGTGTCGCTGGAGCTGCTGCTACAAAATAAAACAAGGTGGACCTTGCCGAGCTCAAAACGGCCGGTTTCAGGTTGTCGTGAAAACAGCCTCTTCCTTCGTCATCAACCTCGTCGATTGGTTGGTAACCTTCAATCGTGGTGCATACGCAAGCGGGGGATTGGCCAAGAAGCTCCTTGTAAAGACTAGGCTGTGACCAGGTTTACTTTAGTGTCTTGTCGCAGCTTCCGAGCCTGCCGCGAATCACACTTTTGTTGTACGTTTCATTCTAGGGAGTGCCATATACTCATAGAAGGGCATTCGACAAATGTTAAGCAGAGGCTATCAGCGTGTGGTGACTTCGTCGTTCTCCTTGATCCTATTTTCACTATACGGCTGGTGCTCTGCCAGTTTTGAAAATTGCGGCGTTGAGCCTGTATTGACGCCATCTTCTTCTTCGTGAGCGCCATCATCATCATTGTCAAGGGGCTCGTGCTCAGAACACGCTTGGAACCCGTCCGCAACGGCATCCGTCCCACGCTCCTCGTTCTTGCCATGGCACAGCCGTCGCAACCCAAATATAGGTGGGCTCTGCCACACTACTTCGTCGGCCGCCTACAAGACCATGGTTCCTGCATCAGAAAGAAAGGCATCGAGTAAATACCAGCAGTTTGTGGTCACTGTCTGAACTGTGACGCACTCATTTTGGTGTTAATCGACCAGATTTAGGGGAAATCCCCAAGGTGGAGTAAGTTTCTGTAAAGGAAAGTTTGACATCCACCTAAATGCAGCCATACGGCTACAAAGGAAAGGACCAGGATGAATTTTTCTTCAACTGCGAAGTTTACGAGAAAGCTGTATAGCTTTCATTAGTAGCCGTATGGCTGCATTTAGGTGGATGTCAAACTTTCCTTTACTCATTTTGGTTTGAGGATTTGCACCCTGGCGGTGCGTTACTTTGGCGCATTTTCCAGTTGTCATGAATTTTCATCTTTCTATTCTGTTTTTTGCGTCCGTTTTCTCTACTTTTTTGTTCCTTAGAAATAGATTTATACTTGATATCCCGTCCTGATTTCTCGATTTGCAAGGACACTTCTAAGCAGACTGGAGTATAGAAATTAGATTAACGCCCACGAAATCCGCGCCTAAGCTATTGCATAGGCCGGTAATGCCCGAATTTTCGTCATAGCTTTTTAGGAACCGTCTAGGCCTATCAGCTATCCAGCCGGAAAAACATGCTGCATACTTTTTGGCAAACTAAGTCTCCTTAGCAAAAAGTTTTATTACAAACGTCCTGCCTAACCGGCACTATCCGCATTGACATGCTCTAGGCCAAGACGGCTCTACAGCAGACTAGTACCTCAATATTGCCACGGCATTATTATCATCATTGCCAGACAGACCCAGCGGCCCACACCCAGTATTCGATGTGAGGACGTTGAAGCCAGCAGCTGAGAAAAAGGCGAAGAGAAAGACGAAGGAGCAGTTTCGGTGGACGCTGTAGCTAGCGGTGACAGCAGACTTACGGGCACAAGTTCGCCCTCTAAATAAAGTGCTTTTCTTTATTGCTACAAACCCCAGTGCTCACTTTCACCGTTACAAGTGGTGGAGTTGCGGGGTACATGATACCCGGTCCTACCCGGACGCCGACTACAAGGCCGCCAGGTACCGAAATTACACCAGTTCACGAGCGGATCAGCCGACGCCTACGCGGATTGCCTGCGGAGTGCGGGCCCTTGGCTGACCGGAATCGGAAGATGACGGGGCGAAACACCGGCGTCGTGGATGCACCTCCTCCACCTACCCCTTCCATTCAGTACGTGGTTCATCAGCCACGGACGCCGAAGATCTTCTATGGGGAGAGCTTTGAAGATGTGGAGGACTGGCTGGAGCAGTTCGAGCGCGTCGCCGCGTTCAACGAATGGAACGAGGAGCGCAAGCTACATAATGTGTACTACGCTCTGGAGGAAGGCGCACGAACGTGGTTTGAGAACTACGAGGCCAAGATGACGTCCTGGGAGGAGTTTCGCCGGCGGATACTTGCGGCTTACGTGACCGGTGACCGCAAAGAAACGGCGGAGGCTGCGCTCCAAGCCAGGAGTCAGCGTCCTAATGAGAGCGTCACGACATACGCCGAAGACATGTCTCGTCTGTTCAGGCGGGCAGACCCCGACATGGCTGAGGACAAGAAGGTGCGGCACCTCATGCGAGGGGTCAAGGAAGAAATCTTTGCCGGTCTAGTACGGAATCCGCCATTAACCGTTTCCGAATTTATTAAGGAGGCTACGGCGATCGAGAGGGCGCTTCGGCAACGGGCCCGGCAATACCACCGCGAAGGAGCCACCGTGTCAAACGTAGCTCAGCTCGGAATGCCTGGGCTCCGCGAGATCGTGAGGCAAATAGTCAGAGAGGAGCTCCACCGCCTTCAACTGGGAAACGCGTCACCTGCTTCGGTGTCCATCGCCGAAATTGTCAGAGAAGAAATCAGCCAAGCTGTGAGGACATCGGAGCAAGCAGACATGGCGCGACAGGAGCCACGCATTTCGTACGCGGCTACCTTGAGGAACCCTGCCTACTGCTCTCCGCCCGCAATCGTCCCCGTCTCGCCGCAGCCTAAGGTACATTTGGGACCCCGCGACGTGCCTTACCAGATGGATGTAACACCCCGGAAGAGCGACGTATGGCGTGCCCCCGACCGCAGGCCTCTCTGCTTCCACTGTGGGGAAGCAGGGCACGTCTACCGCACCTGTGCGTACCGTCGGGCTGGATTGCGGGGATTTTCGCCGAACGCACCGTGCCCAAAATACGGAGAACGACCCCGGGAGATCGAGGAGTACATCGCCGGACGTCAGAACATGTTTCCTCCCATACGCCGTGAGTCCCGGTCACCGTCTCCTCCCATCCGACGCAGATCCCTGAGTCCACGTGTCGCGCCAGGTTCTACCAGCCGTCGCCCTGGTAGCCCCGAGAACCGGGGAAACTGAGGGCAGCGACTTCCGGAGGTGAGGCCGCTGACGTCGCTAACCGCCAACATCCTCCACTGCGAAGACCACGACGACGACGACAAGAAAATGGTCATCTTAGTCCCAGTCGCTGTTACGCCGAACCGGTATCGTGTGACGTACGAGTGGACATCGACGGCCGCGTGACGACTGCCTTGGCTGACACTGGCGCGGACCATTCGGTTATAAGTCAAACTCTCGCCGCTACTTTAAAGAAAGTCCTGACCCCCTGGTCTGGCCTTCAAATTCGTACAGCTGGAGGCCACTTGATTACTCCCGTCGGTAGGTGCACTGCCCGAATCAAGATTCACGGCTTCACCTATGTCAATGCATTCATTGTTCTTCCGGAGTGTTCGAGAGACCTAATTCTAGGCATGGACTTCCTGTTGACCAACGGAGCAATTATCGACTTGGAGAAATCTAAAATTAGCTTTTCTACCAAAGGAGCTATTGCCAGTCATGTGGAAGACGAGCGTGACAAGGCGTTGCGCATCGTTGACGACGATGTCACGCTACCAGCTCGCACTAGCGTGCTCGTGAATGTTAAAAGCGATGCATTCCACGATTGTGCTGCTATTGCCGAAGGTAACATCCGGTTGCTCATAGAGAAAGGCATCTGCATAGCAAGAGGATTAGTGAGGCTACAACGCGGATGTACGCCTGTCTTGCTCACTAATTTTGCCAACGAGCGTCGGCACCTCGCAAAAGGCACCGCCATCGGGTTCATTGAAGAGATCGCTGACGTAACGCACGTGAGCGCTCTGGAAACGACGCGATCTGATACACTGGCAGCGACTCTGTGCATACCCGTTGAGATCAACCCCGAACTCTCGACCGCCCAAAAGGAGGCCTTGAAGTCCCTCGTCCAAGAATTCCCCGACTGCTTTGCCACGTCATCTAAAGTGCGCCGGACATCCATCGCGAAGCATCGCATCTTCACGGATGAATCTGTCAGGCCAGTGCGCCAGCAACCTTACAGGGTGGCGCCAAGGGAAAGGGAAATCATCAAGAGTCAGGTGACGCAGATGCTCGATGATGATGTTATTCAACCGTCTAAGAGCGCGTGGGCTTCTCCCGTAGTTCTAGTAAAGAAAAAAGACAATACGCTTCGGTTTTGCGTTGACTACCGCAAATTGAACAGCGTGACCAAACGAGACGTCTACCCGCTTCCTCGAATTGACGACACGCTAGACCGCCTCCGTGATGCTAAATTCTTCTCGTCCTTAGATTTGAAATCTGGTTATTGGCAAATAGAGGTAGATGAGCGAGATCGCGAAAAGACGGCGTTCGTAACACCTGACGGCCTCTACGAGTTTAAAGTCCTCCCGTTTGGCTTGTGTTCCGCCCCTGCAACCTTCCAACGGATGATGGACACTGTACTCGCGGGGCTTAAGTGGCAGACGTGTCTGGTTTACTTAGACGACGTGGTCGTTTTTTCCAGTTCATTTGAGGAGCACCTTCTGCGACTGAGATGCGTTCTGGAAGCTCTCCGCTCTGCAGATCTAACTATCAAGCCTGAAAAATGCCATCTCGGATTCAAAGAACTAAAATTTCTTGGACACGTTGTCAGCGCTGAAGGCGTCGGACCCGATCCCGACAAAACAGCTGCTGTGCGCTGCTTTCCACTGCCCACCGACAAGAAGGCGATACGGCGCTTCTTAGGCCTTTGCGCGTATTACAGACGTTTCGTGGAAGGCTTCTCCAAGATTGCCGAACCATTAACGCGCCTTACCAAAAACGATGTGCCATTCATTTGGACAGGGGAGCAGCAAGCGGCATTCGATGAGCTACGTACCCGCCTTCAGGACGCACCCATCTTGACCCACTTCGACGACTCTAGCGAGACAGAAATCCGAACTGATGCCAGCAATGTTGGAATTGGCGCAATCCTAGTGCAATGGCAGCAGGGGACAGAAAAAGTTATCGCATACGCCAGTCGCACGCTTTCAAAAGCCGAGACGAATTACTCTGCAACGGAAAAGGAATGCCTAGCGGTGATCTGGGCCATAACCAAATTCCGCCCCTACCTGTACGGTCGCCCTTTCAGGGCGGTAAGCGATCACCACTCCTTATGTTGGCTGGCCAACTTAAAGGACCCATCTGGACGACTCGCTCGTTGGAGCCTACGCCTCCAAGAGTATGACATTACTGTCGTATACAAGTCGGGAAGGAAACATACCGATGCAGACTGTTTATCGCGGGCGCCGATTTCATCCGACACACGTGAATCAGAAGAGGACATCCCGTTTCTCGGAGTGCTCCGCACCACTGACATGGCTGACTACCAGATGCAGGACGCCGAGCTACGGCCACTCATCGAGCATCTGCGCGGCAGGAACTCCACCGTGCCGCGTCCCTTCCTTAGGAATGTAGCCGCGTACTGCCTGCGGAACAATGTGCTGTACAAACGGAGCTATGATAGCCAGGAGAAATTTCTTCTTGTCGTGCCAACTGTGCTACGGGCGGAAATCCTGCAAGCGTGTCACGATGAGCCTTCAGCCGGCCATCTCGGCGTGAGTCGCACATTTGCGCGGATCCACCAGAGGTACTTTTGGCCGAACCTTCTTCAATCGGTAAGACATTACGTAAGGACGTGCCGCGATTGCCAGCGCAGGAAGACACCTCCCGTAAAACCACCCGGAATGCTTCACCCAGTTGATCCCTCCGACGCGCCATTCAGGAAGGTTGGAATGGATCTACTCGGGCCATTTCCAACATCATCTCTGGGAAACAAATGGATTATTGTAGCCACTGACTACTTAACACGATATGCCGAAACAAAGGCTCTCTCTCGGGGAACCGCCGTAGAAGTCGCCAAATTCTTCGTAGAGAACATCGTTCTGCGACACGGCGCACCTACCACTGTAATTACGGATCGGGGCACCGCCTTCACTGCTTCCTTCACGGAAAACGTCCTTAGGCTAACTAACTGCGAGCATCGTAAAAGCACGGCATATCACCCTCAAACTAACGGGCTCACGGAGCGCCTCAACAGGACCATCACTGATATGTTGTCCATGTACGTCGATTTAGAACACAGGAATTGGGACGAAATTCTACCTTACGCTACATTCGCTTATAATACGGCTACGCACGAAACAACTCGACTCACCCCGTTTCAACTTGTTTACGGACGCCCGGTGACCACTACACTGGACGCTATGCTTCCCGTAGATCACACCGACGTTGCCGACAATGCTGTTGAAGATATCACGCAGCGCGCTGAAGAAGCTCGTCAGCTTGCCCGACTCCGCATTCTAAGGCAACAAACAGTCGATGCCCAAAGATACAACCAGGGACGACGCAATCCTGAATATCTAGCTGGAGACCTTGTTTGGGTGTGGACACCCGTCCGTCGCCGTGGGCTTTCGGAAAAGCTTCTCCGCCGATACTTCGGCCCTTATGAAGTCCTTCGTCGCGTATCTGATGTCAACTACGAGGTAGAACCCAAGGCAACAGCAGCGTGCTCATCGAGACGGCGGCCTACCCCAGAGATCGTACATGTGGCACGCATGAAGCCCTATTACTTTCGCTCAGACGAAGTCCAGCCTGACTGAACGTGTCTGGTTGCCTTTACGTATTTGCACACTGAGACGGCGCTTTTCAGCTAGTACGTTTCCCAGACTGGTTAGGCTGGAATAGCAAGGAACAACCATCCGGCATCGGGTCGATGCCGTTTCCGGGAGGGGGAGTAATGCCACGGCATTATTATCATCATTTCCAGACAGACCCAGCGGCCCACACCCAGTATTCGATGTGAGGACGTTGAAGCCAGCAGCTGAGAAAAAGGCGAAGAGAAAGACGAAGGAGCAGTTTCGGTGGACGCTGTAGCTAGCGGTGACAGCAGACTTACGGGCACAAGTTCGCCCTCTAAATAAAGTGCTTTTCTTTATTGCTACAAACCCCAGTGCTCACTTTCACCGTTACAATATAGGCCTTATGTACTCTGTGGGATATGGAATGTAGTAATGGAGGGGTACCGGTTTATTTAAACCGCCAAGCGTGCAATATTTTCACGTCGGCGATGGCCGGTGTGCGAGTGGAAAGAAGTGCTTTGGCGTGTTCGAGTGAAATATGTTAATTTCCTCTCTGAATTGGGTTGATCAAGCCCAAACTACACCCCAATGGGGGCGCGACACCGCAGACATTTCCGGTGTTTATCGACCTTGGGCCTGCTACGCATCACCCCCTATTGAAGGGCAGCCCATGCGTTTAAAAAAGGGGTATCGCAAGTCCCGCAGTTCGCGATGAGGTCTGTCACTGTTAGAAGCGATAGTCCACCTGCAGCTCCTGCATCAGACGTTCATTCTCTGACGTCTGCTCGACGGGTTTGAGGCTTCCCGCCGATGGCTGCAAAAAACAGTGTCTTCAAAGCGACTCCTTTGATGCCAGGGACTGGATCTCCTTGTGGTTAGTCTCCTGCAAAGGCATGCGGTGGTTTTTATTGTTGTAAATTCTAAACTTCGCCCTGTGGCATAATGGATAAAGGCGCTCACAAGTAGAGGAAAAGATTAGCTTTATGTATGAAGTTCAGGAGTTCTCGGTGGCCCCAGGAGTTCTCGTAGCTCCAGAGGGCGGCCACGGTAGAGACCGCTTGCACGATGGTGCCGCAGGCGGTCTTGATGCAGTTCGGGCACGTCCATGTCAGATTCCCACGATGGACGTGGCCCGCTTTGAACGTGGTTGCCTTCGCAGTCTCCAATCTACAGCACGTGCCCAGCTCGTGCTTGGGCGCGCCGTCTTCAGTTCGGAACATTATCCTCTTTCTAAACAGAAGGGAGAGAGAGAGAGAGAGAGAGAGAGAGAGAGAGAGAGAGAGAGAGAGAGAGA
Source organism: Haemaphysalis longicornis (assembly GCF_048455015.1). NCBI lineage: Eukaryota > Metazoa > Arthropoda > Arachnida > Ixodida > Ixodidae > Haemaphysalis > Haemaphysalis longicornis. Next base: position 130,596,830 of record NW_027526422.1, read on the forward strand.
AAGAAACAACTATTGACACTCAGGGATCAGGGGAGGGGGTGAAGGCGGTCCAGAGGGCCGCCGCTACCGCCAGTGTCCGGATGGTCGCCAAGATTTGGATCGATGCCTCCGGGTCACGTAGCGCCTACTGCTACAGGGATGGGGAGTGAAGCGAAACTGGTCTGCTGGGAACCCGCACCTAGCATGTTAGTGCGTGTCGAGGTTCCCGCAGGCAAGGCATGTTGCGGAGTAGAAAATGTGTGGGTTGGTGTGAATGAGCTGAGCGCGGTGGTGGAAGGTGCGGCTCTGAAAGACGCGAGGTAGCCCGCTCCGTCTAGGGTGAGTTGGGGATGCGGTGAAGGATACTGGCAGCGGTGGAAGCGGTGGTGAAGGGTGATGTCCCTGTGAGGCAGGAGCCCGGCGGGGCTACCTGCAGGAACACTGCCTGTAGGCGTAGATGAAGCGGTGGCCCAGTCTACTAGTTCGGGAGCAGGTACGTTGGCCATTAGCGCCTACACATGTGTGGGCTACACATGGCCTACATGTGTGGCCTACACATGAGGCAGAGATAATTCGAAGGATAAGAATGGGGTGGAGAGCATTCGGCAGGCATTCTCAGATAATGAATGGCAGCCTACCATTGCCCCTTAAGAGGAAAGTGTATGACAGCTGCATCTTACCGGTACTCACCTACGGGGCAGAAACTTAGAGGCTCACTAAGAGGGTTCAACTTAAATTGAGGACAACTCAGCGCGCAGTGGAACGGAAGATGATGGGTGTAACATTAAAGGGACACTGAAGTGATATGTAAACTTTGCGGGATTACTTGCGCAAATTGTAGTCCGGAGTCCCCAGGCCATGTTTCGACCACTCTGGGCGCGTTTACGCGATTTTATTTAGTAGAAAAATTAATTCGAAAATGCTGTCCTCCTCTCTTTACGCTCGCCCATTTTCTGCGGCGTTTTCGTGTGACGTCGCGAGGAGCCGAGCTCGCAATTGGCTGCGCTACTGCACGGCTCTCCGGCCTTCAGACAGAGTCAGTCGGCCCAGCGTTTCGTCCGCTGGCCGCCGACGGGTCGTCGCAAATCGTTCGCTCAGTTGAAACGAAGCCAGGACACGTTTGTGAATGGAAGAATCTGCCTTTCTTTACTTGGTTAGTTTGTACACTGTATCTAGCTCCAAGTCAAGTTCGCTTCACACAAGTGCTGCACAAGCGCACATGCGACGCTTCGCTGACTGGTACGCCAGTAGGAAAATATAAGGCCTCTTGAAGGCGGGAGAAGAGTCAGCGAAGTCAATATAGGTACTAAGGAAATAAAATCAACTGATATTTTTACCGTACAGCGTAAAACTAGGGTGCGGGAAGCACTTTTTTGCGCTGGGCGAACAAGCACAGCGGTCAGCAGCACGACTACGCATCTGCGAACGCTTTTCCGTCTGCGAAATGCAATTGCTAGACGTGAGCTATTGTGGAAACTCGGGGGACGCTTACTGCACGAGCGCAATACAACAAATAGTCACCTAAGCTGCTTGAAATGCCAACACTAAATAAAAATGTAAACTGGTTGTACAACATAACATATACCTTATATTACCAGGGCCAGTGGAGCCCGCCCCGTGGCCGAGTGGTGTGGGGCGCTAGGTCACCGCAAGTGTTTTGCAAGTCACGAGTTCGAATCCCCGCGGGTACGTGCTTTTTTTTTTTGTAAGTTAACTTTTTCGTTTTCCGCCGATGTTTTCTATATTGAGTTCGCCTTTTTTGGGGCCGCAACGTTCATGGCTCCACGAACTAGTTCACAGAACGCGCGCAGGCTGGCACTGGCGCGCTAGCGAGTTCTCGTTGGCGTGCTGTTGCCATAAGCACCGACTGCTTGCGGGCAGTGGGCACAGGCCCGAATGAACAGACCCTTGGCCTGGTGCGAACACGCTTTTTACGATACAGGCATGAGTGAGGCAAGCTCCAAATATGGGGGAAAAGCGCATGACATTTGGGCGTCTGCGGGTACGCGGAGGACGTCCATGCACTGCGTAGGCCTCGGCAACGAATGCTACGATTCCAAGCCGTCCTGGGAGGCTTATCTTTATGCATTTTTACAGCTGACAACATGGCAAAAGCGCGGTACGATGATTACTGAGTTATTGAGAATGCCCATCCAATAACGCCACCGGTTGTGTTGTACAGAACCGAAACCGAAACCGAAACTTGTGTGATTGCTAACCTTGGGCATCGTCCAATCACGGTGCCCGCTCCTCCCAACGTCACAGCTTTAGTTGGTGCGGCCGCCGCAAACCGCGCATGGTAGTTTTTCTTCTTTCGCGCTTTGTCAAATAATTACCGATTTGTCAACCGGATAAACGATGAAAAGTGTGCTAATTTGAGCCAGTCTACGCAGTGCAAGCAAAAACGGGAGCTTGACAAATTCACTTCAGTGTCCCTTTAAGGGACAAGAAGAGAGCGGAGTGGGTCAGGGAACAAAAACGTGTTTCGGACATATTAGTTGAAATTAAGAAGAAATGGACGTGGGCAGGGCATGTAATGCGAAGGCAAGATAACCGTTGGGCATTGAGGGTAACAGAGTGGATCCCTAGAAGGCAAGCGTTACAGGGGGCGGCAGAAAGTTAGATGGGCAGATGAGATCAAGAAGTTTGCGGAGGTAAATTGGTCGCAGTTAGCACAGGACCGGGGTAATTGGAGAATAATGGAACTCCTAGGCCTTTGCCCTGCAGTGGGCGTAGATAGGCTGGTGATGATGATGCTGATGTGTGGGCTGAAGTCTACAACAACAGGTAAACGGTGTCGGTTTGGGTGGTGGCTGGTGAGAATTTTCAAGGTTTGTGTGGAGATGTTGCGACGGTGGAAATGGCGGATGGCTGTCTGCGAGTCAGAGAGGAGAGAGAGAAAAACTATTTCTGGCGAGGCTCAGTCCTAGCGAGTGTCTCTTGGATGACGAAGGCGCGCCAGGTAATCTTGAGTTTAGGGGTGATCAGGAGCTGTGACTCGAGTGAGAAACTCCCGGTCACCTCCAGGCAGGTAGTGGGTTGGGTAAATGTAATGGGGGGTAAAAATGGACATTTCCAAATGGCGTGCGACTCGGTATCCCGAGCGCCCCATGCCGGACAGTTTGCGTTGCGTGTGGATATAATGTGGGATAGATGTTGTGGAGGGAATGGGTCTGTAATTGTCGCCATAATCTGTCTGGAGGTGGAATAAGAGACATGTGAAGGGGCGGTAGTTCTAGCGGCTGTAAGCGTCAGTGTGTGGTAATGTCGTTAAAAGTAAGCAAGAGTTCGTGGTTGTTTCGTGCGCCGTTCTGCGAGACGATCTACTTCTTGGGATCGGTAAATGAGTCCTCGATCCGCCAGGTGAGCTGTTTCCGCACCTTTAAAGCCCGTGTGGCCCGGGGTCCAGTGCAGGATTATGGTTTGGTCGGGAGGAGGACAGGTTAGGAGAAATCGGCGAGCAGGGAAGGAGGTGCGTCCCCGCGCGAAATTTCATACGGCCGTTTCAGAATCAGAGAATTTGTGAGAGGGTCGTGGTTGGTGTGTTATGGTAAGCGCTACTGCCATTTCCTCGGCCCCGTAGGGGTGGGCTTTGCGGATGGCGGTTGCCGCTGCTAGGATCATCTGTCCAATGTAACAATAGCGGCAGTTTCTATATTCTGGTCGGTGTCTATATTCCGCGGCGTCCATAAAATCAGGAGATGGGGGAATAGGCGTACGTGCGCCAAGGCGTGGGCCGTTCATCGGGCTGTGTGGTGGGTAAAATGCATCTGGGAAGGAGGGGGGGGGGATTGCGAGGTTTTTGTAGCTGAACAGGGGTAGATGCATGGTGAAGTTCGGAGATGGCAGCTGGAGCAGTGAGGGTGAGTTGGTGAGGGATGATCGTAACTTGGGGGTTTGTGGATAGACGAGCGAGTTGGCTAACTCGGAGTACTTCGAGGAGCTCGGGGATCGTGTTGAAGGTGCCATTTGAGAGGAGGCGTATTGTAGATGTGTTGAGTGGAAGCAGTGCTGCTCTATATACCCTGCTCTGTAGGGCTTCCAATTTGTCGATTGCTAAATCGGAGTACTTCGAGGAGCTCGGGGATCGTGTTGAAGGTGCCATTTGAGAGGAGGCGTATTGTAGATGTGTTGAGTGGAAGCAGTGCTGCTCTATATACCCTGCTCTGTAGGGCTTCCAATTTGTCGATTTCCGCTTTTGTGATAGAGAGGCGGGACGTGAAGAGAGCTGTAACGAGTTGTAATCTGTCTTGATCCGGCGGTTCATTCTTGTTATTTGTGTCGCATGCCGACTGAGTGTTTTAATTGCGGAAGAGTTGTTTCGATTTTGTTGAAGCATCAGGACGAGTATGGTGAGACTTGGCATAGGTGTTAGTGGCTGTTCCTTTATGTGGATTTGTATGGGGGAAGCCAAAACGTAGGCCGGCGGCGTGGGGTTAAGAGTAGCACGTGAGACTTTTCACGGCGCATAAGCCTGCCGACTGGGCGAAGTTGTGCATGGTTCCCGTAGCGTTTTCCAGGGTGGATTCATGGGTGGGCGTCACTGCCATGAGTTACTCAAACTGTAATGTCGTCGGCGTATAGGCTACTGGGGAGTGAGGGCATATTGGCGAGCGCCGTAGCGAGGGAGCAAGAGCTATGTTAAGCAGTGTGAGAAATAAGATCGAACAGTGGGGGTGCCATGGTTGGGAAGGGGCAGAGTTGGGGATTGTTTGATAAATTTGGAGGTATATGTCATTGGTTGCAAGATGTGAGCCAACTCGAACATGTTGTCAGGGAGAAAGGCTGTTGATCGAGGGGGTGATTGCCGCAAGCTACGATTATCTGTTCGAAGCGCTTGCAGATGAATGAGGTGAGTGAAATGGGGCGCAGGTTGTGAGCTGTGAGAGGCTTGTGAGGCTGAGGGTGAGTGTTATGGCGCATGTTTGAGTTTTGTTGGCAGGTGCCCGGTTCGCAAGCAATGGTTGCAGTAGTCGGAGTTGTTGGTGGGAGTGAGGTTCAAGGTTTCGGAGGGTTGTGTGTGTTATGTTGTCTTGTCCAGTTGTCGTGGTCCGAAGGTACGTAGGTCAGATTGTAGCTCGGTGAATGTGAATGTGGTGTCTAGCTGGGGGTTTGGTATGCCGGATTATGTTAAAAGATGATATGTGGTTCGGGCGGCGAAATGTAAGTGTCGGTAAGAATTTGCGGCCACGTATGTTCGTCTCCCGTGATATTATGGGAGAATAGGTTGAGGAGCGCTTGGCATTCTGTTTTGGATGTTTCTGGGTGGAATAAAAGCCTGAGTGTACCCCATGTTTTCTTCTTGCTGAGGCCTTTAGCGAGGCTATCGCGCACAATCGAGAGGTCGACGGAATACCGTCAGGTCAGGTAAAGGCAGTTGTATAAAAAAGGCAGGACACTGGCCAATGTTAAAACAAAATTGACGTTCCGGGATCCGTACGGATCCCTTGTTCACAATGGAATGACGGCTAAGCAGCAGGTTCTTAAGTATCGTTGAGCGCATAAAGTAAAGTTCGGGAGTACGCGTGGTTTAGAGTGCCAGATGACCTATTAATTATGAATTAGTTAGAATCTGAATTAGTGATTCGAGATTGAGCATCGTTTAAAAATTATTTTTCGTGGCTATGACGCGCGCGTTGTCCCAGTTTATCTAGTGGACCACCTTCTCTCGCACATGCGTTCCCAAGCGGTGGTTTGCAATTTCATGCTGTGATGCTCCATATCACGTTAGAGGAGGGCAACTCTGCAACGTTGTTTCCTATTGTGGCGTTGCGTTTTTCACCTCTTTGAGACCGCGGTGGCCCTGAAGGAAGAGTGCGAGTCTGGGGTCTAGAGTAACGGAGGGCGTTGAAGCTGGAAGCGTTGTGCTATGTTTCTGGATATCGGTATGCATTTCGCGTTATGCGCTGTTAGTCTGAAACGTTGAGGTGCCGGGTTGATCGGAAGTGTTTGCGTGCGGGTAGTTCGAAATCAGTGCTAATAGATTACTGTGTGCGGTTGGGTTTATTTCGTTGTAAGGGGCGTGGTAGTAGTGGTGATTTTGATGATGTAATGGTCGCTGCCGAGGGTATGGTTCAAACGTTGCCACGTGGTGCGGTGGGTGTGTTCGGTAAGGAAGACGTTCGGTGTTGTGTAGCACTGTGCACTGAAACCGTCCCGGGTGGGAATGTAGGTTTCGTTTCGAATGGTGAAGCGGTGATCCTGGATTGTTTCCCATAAGAGTCTGCCTTTTTTGTTCTGGGTTGCGTAACCCCAAGCTGGGTGATGGGCATTGAAATCTCCCGTAATGATTAAAGGGGCTTTGTTAGCCTGTGTTGTACCCAGCTTGAATAGTTCGTGGAAAGAGTGCGCCAGTTGTGTTGGGGAGGGCTATATAGTTAAACCTTGTAATGAACCTCTATGTAGCGAATTCCTTGATTTAACGAAGTTTTTCACTTCCCCATTTCTACCCCCAATGAAGTCCACATGTTTGCGACTTCTGCGTAACGAAACCTTGAAGCGGTTAACCTTGATGTAACGAAGTCGGCGAGCTGATCAGTCATTGTTTTTTGTACTTTTACAAACACAAAATTCGTCATGATGATGATGGTGGTGGTAATGGTGGTGATGATGATGACGACGATGAACGGAGTGGATGGCGCCATCCTGTGGCTAACGTAGCAGTCACTTCTGGTTCTGCTTGTGTAGCGTGACACCACACCAGCTAGCGAGAGTAACTACCCTACACGTTTTTTTTGTTTGTTTGTTTGTTTTTGCCCGCACCGCAAACTACAATGCGTTTCCACGTTTGAGTGGGGTTTCGGTTCCAGACCGACGTTTTGAGGTGCAAGGCCGTCCTGTCAGCGTGTAGTCACGCGTCTCCACTTCTATCTGTGGTATCGGTTTGTCGGTGATGAGTGCTGCTGCTTGAAAACGAAAAGTGTATTTTCAAGAAAAGCGCACAGTATTAAATACCGTCTGCGCTAGCGAGGAAGAAGAATGCTGCCGCCTCGTATATCATTCAGCTAGCACCCTCTCAACAATGTTGAGTGCGGTAAAGAGCATCAAGATCGCGAAAAGGCACCCTTTCAGCATAAGTCTGGTTCTTGTGACGCGTTAGGGCGCCGAAAAGTGTCAAAAGGCAAGAGAGATACTTAAGTTACGTTTGTTAGTACGGGGGTAAGTGACCTTGCTTCTTTGAAGCGCCGTGTAGTGTCTAAGCTCGTGCGTAAGCATAATGTCCACGGATGCTGAGTTCGCATTCCCTGATTTCTAGCATTTTGGCTTCGTTTCTAAATCATTCCCGCGAGCCTTAACTCTAAACCTGCGTGTAACGAAAACGCGGATGCAACTAAAAATTGCGAGCTGTGACACGTAGGTAGAGGAGGTGGTACATAAGGCCGTTAATGAGAAAGCTGGGCACTAGCCGGACCCGATCCTGTTCATTGAGGCCGTGCTGTCTGTTGGCAATACGCCGGATAAGGTGATCGGTCTGCGTGGTATACTGTTTGATGAACTATTGGAGGGTGCGTGCAAAGGCGCAGTTGTGGGCAAGAGTAAGCCCCAGGAGGCGGAGTTGCGAGACGTGGGGGACCGGGGTAGAGTGGATGTAAAGCTGTATAAGAGGACTCGGTGGTGGTAAAGAGTGAGCCGGGGTGAATATGAGAAGGATCGATTTTTAGGGAGAGCAGAAAGAGTGAGGGGCTCAGTGTGGTGGAGACTGTGTTGGCGCCAAGTCTCGATATGGCAGTCGCATCCGGAGTGCACCAAGAGGGGAATATCATCTGCATAAAGCGTGCTGCGGAGATCGGGAATGATCCCAAGGAAGCGGGTTCGATTCCTGGCCGCGGCGGCCGCTTTTCTATTGAAGGCGAAAGGCGAAGACGCCCGTGTGTCCGAGATATCCGCGCACGTTTAAGATCGCCAGGTGGTCAAAACTGATACGGAGCCCGAACCGAGCGAGGGTTCGGGCTCTGTATAACCGAACGAGGATTATGACTCTTAGGTTGAACATCATTGGTTGGTGGTAGTGGGATGATGGGTGGTGCGGTCACTTGCATCGATTTGAAAACCTCTTGGTGAAGTTCATGCACGGTGGCCTGCAGAGTTCGGATTTGGCCGGCGGTGTGCCGGCGGTGAGCGTTTAAGGTCGTTTCTATTTCCCAACGAAGGGAGGTGATGTCAGAGGCAGTGGCTGAGGCTGCGTGCGAGTCGGGGGGCGTGGGGAATGCGCGTTTTTTAGGGGCGAAGCCCCTTAGGGGATGGGGCTGTTGGTGTCTCCTGTAATCGTCGTCGTCGTAATCGTCGTTTCATGTAGTCACGGTACTAAAACGCCGAAAAACTTGTGTGCGCCGCGCGCTAGAACGTAACGCGTACTAAGAAAGCAAAGGGACGCTCATTTGCGCTTCGCGCGGGAGCGCTTCCTAACGCGTGCTAAAAAAATACCGGGACACTCGTTTACGCCTCGCGCTGAAGAGGTTCGTGCTTCAAAGACAAGATACTTTTACAGCAGCGCTGTATACCTGTACCCCCCAAAGGTTTCATCTCCGTTGGCAAAAAACGCCAATGCGCCAAAAATACACTTATGCACTGCACGCTTCACCCCTCCCCAGGATTCACGTTAGTGGAGATGACCCGAGATTGTTTTTTTTTTGTTTTTTTTTTTTTGAGAACCCCTTGGTGAAACTCGTGCACGGTGGCCTGCATAGTTCGGATTTGGGCGTCGGTGTGCTGGCGGTGAGTGAGTGTATTTCCCAACGAAGGGAGGTGATGTCAGAGGCAGTGGGTGAGGGTGAGTGCGAGTCGAGGGCGTGGGGAGTGCGCGTTTCTTTGCAGGGGGCGAAATGGGGATGTGGGGGTCTGAGCAAAGTGACGGTTGTGTGGGGTGATGGAGTTGTTTTGAGCAGTCAATTTGCAGAGGCTGCACGCTCGTTCTCAGCGTGTACGAGAGTGACTGTTTGGCAGTGTTGTTGTATTTCCTGCTGCATTTGCATTTGCCTCATCTCGGTCTGCCAGTTTGTATCGGAGTGAGGGGAGGTGGGTGGGGTTGGGAGCAGCGCTGCGCTCACCTGAACCTGGATGACTTGGCTGTAGGTTCTCCCGTTACTGGTGTGCGATGTAGGTGGGCGGCCTGAACCGACCTGGGGTGGGGTGGTGGTGAGGGCGGTGCGGGTCTTTGGGCGTCGGGGTTGAAAGCGCTTGGGGCAGCCAGTTTCTCCGGTGAAGTGGCCCTGGCCACAGAGGGTGCAGGTGGGGTGACACGGGTGGTCGGACGCAGGGTCCGTGACCGCAGATGACCCACTGGGAGCGGAGAGAGGAATTGGCATAGACCTCTCTGCAGTGACCGGCTCACCAGCAGGCCATGCAGGCTTCCGTCTTGCGCTTGTATGGGTGGCATCGCAGTGTGACGGCTCGACAGCGTACCCACAAGGGCACGTGAGGGCCAAGAAGCAGCGCTTGGACGACGCCAGTTCCCTTGATGCGGCGGGCGTCGAGATCGGAGCGACTGCGGCGAGTAAGGCTCATCATGATGACACGCTCAGGTTCTTATGGGGGAATTTGGAAGATGGCTCCAAAGTTGGTTCTACTGGGCGGAGGTATATGGTTCTGAAGCAGGGAATTGGTGCTGTGCCATTGCAGGGAGGCAAGTTGGAGGCATTGTTGCTTTGTTACGGTTCTGTTACGGTATTGACTGTGGTGGTGGCCACAATGAAGTTAGAGCGGGTTTTGAAGCGGATTTGGCCTTCTGGGTGAGTTAAGCCTGCGTTAATATGGCATCGGCAAGGAGGGCGGCGTTTGGCTTGCTGAGATCAAGGCCGCCTCGCAAGCGCATGACGATTTTTTAGTCGTCGTATGAGTAGGGGGCCTTCAGGCGGGATGGTTGGTTTATTCTTGTTGTTCTGTTGGTGCTTCGGCTTGCGCTCTGGGTCCGTGGTGGTGATGGATTGTGGTTGCACAATCTATAGCTTCGGAAATGTGGTAGCGGATAGTGCGCCAGCCGGCCTATCATAAAATTTCGCGGTCGATCTAATCGCCTTGTACCATATATTGCATCGTGGTTGAAGGTACGAGGACGGAGGTGTTGTCGGGCTGGAGCGGTAGGTTCGCTTCGGACAGGAGCGGCGCCGGTAGGGTTTTTGATTCGCCCGCCAGATCAGGTAGCGTGGGCGCATTCATGCTCTCAGCGCGCTCGGTGGAGCGCGCCGCCGCTGCGCAATCGTTTGGCCACCCCGCCGATAGGGGAGGTGGGTCGGCCGGAAATGCGCGCGCTTCGGTAGAGTTTGGCCCACCAGAACGCGATGAGCGTGACCAAAAAGATGGTGGTGGTCAAATCACTCACAGGGCGAGTTGTGCGTGATCTCGGTGTGAAAACGTCCGACACAATGAGTGGCGTGTGGTGGAACGCACGGGCGCTGTGGACAGGACGTTGGACCGGCTAGAGGCGAAAGTTGTCGTGGAGCTCTTGCGAGTGCGGCTGTTCCAGTCGGCAACTGCAGCTCCCTCCCTGAACAAGAAGTACGACAAGGTCATCATCATCATCACCAGCCTATCTACACCTACTGCAGGGCAAAGGCCTCTCCCATTAATCTCCAATTACCCCGGTCCGGTGCTAACTGCGACCAATCGCGACGAGGTGCCACTGTTCAACTGCTCGTTTAGTTCCGCTTCAGTCAAGGAGCAGAAGGCTATGACATCAACCTAGCAGAGGACTCTCAAACATATTGTGCACTAAGTGAAACGGACGCCACAAAGAAAAACAAGAAAAGAAGGGCGTTTCTGCATTTTGCAATCATAAATCCACGGCTCGCACGTTTTACACGGTGCGTGCAGCACACGCCCGCACACACGCACGCGCGCGCACACTCGCACAGAGCGATTTGGTAGCATGCTATCGCAGTAAATGATATGCGTGAGCCGTATGACCAGAAAGCTATTCTTTTTCTTAGACTTCTGTGCACAACGCGGACACTGCATACCACCCACCGCGGTGGCTCAGTGGCTAAGGCGCTGTGCTGCTTAGCCCAAGGACGCGGGTTCGATTCCTCACCGCAGCGGGCGCTTTTTCGATGGAAACGAAAAGCGAAACGCCCGTGTGCTTGAGATTTCTGCGCACGTTAAACATCCCCAGGTGGTCAAAATTAATCCGAAGCCCTCCCCTACGGCGCGCCTCACCGCCTCTGTAGTTTCGGTGCGTTAAACCCCATAATCAATCAAATCACACTGCCTATACCTGTCTCCTTCGCAGAGATTACGGTAGGTTGTAGGAAAACACGCAACTTAAATTGTTCCTATCACCTTGCGAACAAAGCTGACCTACGAATGCGCAGCTAACGTAGCCCCCTACGTGAAAATTTGTGTACCTTCTTTCACGTACACACTCATGTACAAATTAAACGCGATAACCAAAATGTCGCCGACACACACTGCGATTTCTTTCCTCGCAAGTCAAAATGACGAGTGGCTTAATCACGGGAAAGTAACGAAGTTGGGAAATGTGGCCTTCCCAATATACCAATAGCGCGCCATTATTGAACTTCCACAAACAGAAATTTCTAATTTTGCGTGTCCTGGTTTCTATTTTCGTGAGTCACGTTTCATTTGTTTATGACCGTACACGCGACATCGCTGCTATTCAGAGGTGCGTTTAGTTTCCCCAGTATTCTTACAGGCACGTTCGCGTGATCGGTACCTCTTGAAAAAAAGGCGGAAACACGCATTTCAAAAACAAAAAAAAAAAGACACGAACTGCGCGCAAATTAACCGGGACAGCAACATGCATGGGTGCAACACAAGTGTTCCAACTAATGCGTTTCTGTCCCCGTTGATTTGCGCGCAGTTTGTTTTTTCAGACGCATAATTAACAACTCGCCCAGCTTCCAACCCTTTTACCGGAAACACGCGTTGCGTAAAGAAGTAACTTCGATTGAGGCGGCGTTGCTTTTATTAAACACGACGGTACGAACGGCGCACGCCGAGCTGTAAGCTCTCGTTTCTCCACTGTGGCGACGCATTGCGCGTGGAGCTTGCATTGACAGTCATGCGCGAACTCTTAACCGGCAACGAGATCTGTTCCACTGTATCCTCTATCAAATCGCCCTTGTACTCGATTGCTCTTCAGAGTATGCCATATTAAATAAGTACCCGACCGTGCTCTCAAATCTTGAAGCTTCGGTGCAACCGCCCAGCGCTGGGCCATCAAGGGTCCACGAGCGTACCTGTTGGATCGGTGCTGGGCTCCCTTCGGAACGTAGCCATTGAGTGCCGCCGACGCCAACCGCGTCTGCACCGTGTCCGAGTCTTGCCGAGAACGCTTCGGCGTGGCTGCAGTACCCGGCTGGAACAGCATCACCAACGCCAATCTGCGGCCAGGGCTCGATCTGCTGGCATCTCCGGGGCTGGCAGGGTCCACGAGCGTACCTGTTGGATCGGTGCTGGGCTCCCTTCGGAACGCAGCCATTGACTGCCGCCGACACCAACCGCGTCTGCATCGTGCACGAACCTTGCCGAGAACGCTTCGGCGTGGCTGCAATGCCCGGCTGGAACAGCGTCACCAGCGCCCATCTGCGGCCAGGGCTCGATCTGCTGGCATCTCCGGGGCTGGCAGCGTCCACGAGCGTACCTGTTGGATCGGTGCTGGGCTCCCTTCGGAACGCAGCCATTGACTGCCGCCGACACCAACCGCGTCTGCATCGTGCACGAACCTTGCCGAGAACGCTTCGGCGTGGCTGCAGTACCCGGCTGTAACAGCGTCACCAGCGCCCATCTGCGGCCAGGGCTCGATCTGCTGGCATCTCCGGGGCTGGCAGACGCAGCTCGCTCTGCAGCTGGCGCATCGTTGAACGTGCTAGGCGGCGCTGCAGCGTCGTCTTTCTCTTCTTTCACGAACCGTTCGCCGAATCAGGGCATGAGTGCTTTCTTTGCTTGTGGTGGCGGGTCGCTCAGCTCTGCTGTGATGGCAGTTCAGTCTTGAGGAACGTACTTTCAGTGCTTTTCGTGCTCCGGGACTCGACCTCCTTCGCCGGCTCAGTGCAGCGATCGCCCGGCGTCCACTGCCTTTCGCCTAGGAGTCGACGCAGGGTAAATTTTAATCATTTTGGTCCGTTCTGTGTTAGGCCTCATGCAGTTGCAGCGCCACGGGGTCTCGTGAGGCAACGCCAGGGGCGAACACCGCTGGTGTGGGATCGGCTGGTTGCGTTCGTTTCCTCCGTTTGTTCTGTCGGCGTTCTCTCTTGGAGAACGGAATGAAAACCGGCAAGAGGAATAATTTGTGGTCCCCAAATGCCCACTTTTGAAGCACATGGCCTACGCACGAGCGTCGTGAACCACGCCCAATCTTTCGCTGCCACGCGCCGCGTTCTTTTTTTTTTTTTTTTTTTGACGTCGTTCTATTTACTGCCAGTTGCCGCGGTCTTCTTTATTTTTTTATTTCGTTCTATTTACGCCACCGTGTCAATTCTCTTTAGATGCACCTGTTTACCTGCAAGCGAATCCCCCGCTATCGTAATGTTTAATCGCGATACGTACCCTTTCGGTTCCGAACTAAATATCCTCGCCTGTCGGTGCATGATGGCGCACAGCAGTGCGGTTTCGTGATCGGGTCTGCGTCTCGGAAGATTTTCGGCGAGATGAAGCGCTTTTGAAGCGGTGCGATGGCCTCCTGAAGGCACGTGCAGCTTTTCGCGGGGGAAGGGAAGTAGAAGGGGAGTGGAGGGATAAAGTAGAGAGAGTGGCCGGAAAATATATAAAGAGAGGATAAGGAATAAGAGATAGGACTGTCAGTCCGGGCACATAGTCGGTCACTGCAGCCCGGGCTACAGCCGCTGCGTGAGGCCGGTCGTCTCCAGGTAATGGAGCAGATGGGCGATGACTTCCCGTTGGGTTGCCGCAGGCCCTTTCGGGAACAGAAGGTCCTCCATGCCGGCGCTGGGAAGGCCTTGACGCTGGAGCGCTCGGTGGAGCTCTGCTCTCGGCGCCGCGTGGTGGGGGCAGAAGCAGATTAGGTGCTCCAGCGTCTATGGTTCTGAACAGTCCGCACATGTAGGAGAGTCCTTGCGCCGTGTCGGTGCAGGCGCTTCTCCACATTGCAGCAGTCGAGCCGCATGCGGAGCAACAGGCAGCGGGCGTCCCTGCTGATGCCCGCAGACAGCGGCCGCGGCGCCAGGCCACTCACAACCCGAGGGTCGGGGTGCATCGTCTGCACCATGCGGGCCAGGACGGTGCGGGCCTCGTCGAAGGCAGTGACGTCCCGGGAAACTGGGGTCCTCCTGGTGGGCCTCCCTGGCTCGGGCGTCGGCGTCCTCGTTGCCCCGGATGTCAGTGTGGCCCGCAGCCAGTGGAGCCGCAGCAAAGCCCGGCTCCGGCATCTGGGTCTGTAACAGCGAGGCGGACCCTAGATTACGTGCTTGAAGCGTCCTATAGGAAGCGTTTCATTGCAAGCGCTCCAACCCGGCAGTAAAGAAAGAGGACCATCAGCGCTACTACACCGCCTGTATATTAAAAGAGCCAGAAGACCGCAGCCAAGTGAGCAAGGAGCGCGATCCACCATCGTCGTCAACTCTCCCAGCCTTGTGCGACAGAATCGAGCAGCGACACGTCGCGTAGGAGACCGGTTGAAGCAGTTCGAAAGATTCAGTTGAAAGTTTACTCCGAAGCTAATCATCTCAACCGCCGTTTGGACGAAGCCCTTCAAGAAAGCGGGGCGGGAGCAAAGCGCCTTCGGCGTCGTCACAGAACAACACGTGGTGAACACCGGAATTGACAGTCCCGAAACCGTTTCACAAAGGCTTTGCTACAGTGCTGTAATACATCGTTGCGCTTGACTCGATCGCCGACGAGTGTGTGCTGCCTGTTCTATCATGAGGTCTAGCTTGCTCCGCGTTAGCTATTTGATTCGTCGTGATATCCCAGCTGCTCATTCTTTTAGTGGATCACGTTACGGCAGCTGTTGACGGGGGATGAAGCCTCGGTGCGCTGCGGCGGTTCCTGTTGGCATAGGATGGTTGGCTGGCATGACCTCGCATGATGCGCTGTTAACAGGGCTTGCCATAAAAAACGGTGGACAATTCAACCAACACCTTGGGCCGGTCTGTATCACAACTATGCCGATGTTTACAATCTGTGCGCGGATTAACCACGGGGCCTGCCGCATATAACCATAATGATGTCATGCAGCGTTTTATGCCGACTGCTGGCTTACGTGGTGGGCTTGACAATCGCTGCACAAACCTTGGTCAATGTGTGTATCCCAGGCAACAGCCACGAAGATAGCAAAAAACCTAATAAATTTGTGGCGTGGCAGCGGTGGCATATGTTTTTACAAACTGTGAGAAGCATGTGAAGTCATGGATGCAAACTGTAAGGCACCGGCAGGAAAGACACTGCCAAAGCCCCAGGAACAGCCCGCCCTATTCAAGGCCATGAGGCGACTTAGCGCAAAGGCGCACACACATAGAAGACGAACTGGCCACGGCTGATTAACCGTCTAATCTTTGCTCATCGCTCAGTTTTCAGGTGAAGTAAAAGAGACCATGACACAGCCCCCGTGGTGAAAACAACGTCCCGATGCAAAGGCCAACAAGCTCAGGGGCGAGCTGGGTAGCGGCGGTTGGAGACGACGACCAGCGGAAGGTAGATCTGGGCTCACCGGTGGGCTGGATCATTTGGCGAAGAATCTCCGTGTTGTCTCAAGCTGCTGAGGCGAACGGCACGGGAACGGGGAGTGGCACCTCGGCCACAGGTTGGGGCGTTGCAATGATGGGATATATATTCACAAACTGTACACGGTATACGTATTCACGAGTGGATACAAGAAAGCGGCGCCAGCTGAGACACCTTCAAGGCACACCTCCGGGCATTGCTTCTTCTTCTTCAAAGCCATGTGCCGACTCTGCGCTGTGGCGCGTACCCGTAGTAGGGAGGTTGGCCACAGTCAGTGTTGTACGGAACGGCGTTACCAGGAACGGCGTTCCTGGAACTAGTTCCTTTTTGGAGGAACGGAGGAACGCCACCGTTCCATTAAGGGTCGGTGGAACTGTAACGGTAACTCGTTACGTTTTTGAAGGAACGCCAGGAACGGCGTTCCTGCCGTTACATCACTAGGATTTGGCTGTTTTTGATTGCAAGGCTCGAGTACAAAAATCCACAAAGCGCTACTGCGTTTCTCTTCCTATAAGATGGTCAGTTTCCCCGCCTTTCAGCCGTACGTGCTTCCGCGAAGGTCAAAGGCAGAAGAATAACCACGCAGCAGGCCGCAGCTTGTGCTTGCTTTCATGCTGGTTGCTTACGCGGCGTTCGACGGGTGAATAGCCTAGCCGCGAGAATGCTTTTCACCCTTCATCGTTTGTCTGGGGAGGCCAGAATGCTCGTCTGGCCCATAGAATTGTTCCCTAGCTGGGAAAGCATAGAGAGTTTTAGAAGTCCGTCCGTTCTGTGGTATGTGTTGTTACTGGATTGACCGTGACCCGGCTGGGCACTTGGGCATTCGTCGCGGTAGGGGGATTAGTTCCGCGGGCCTGCCTTCGCCATGTCCGTGCCTCCGCACCCTTCCTACTCGCCCTTCCACACGCTCAGGAGCAGACCGGTCCCGGCCAACCCGGGAACAACGTAGCCAACGAAACGGACGGACTGCTAAACGGGATCCGGACATTTCGGTGTCGGAAATTTCGGTCCAGGACGTTTCGGTGTGGACATTTCTGTGCACGGACATTTTGGTGCATGACGTCTTGTCCCAGACATTTTGAGTGAGGGGATGTCCCAGGCATTCTTTGAACATTTTAGCTTTAATATTGCAATTTCGTCGCTTGATATGATTTTACGTTCGAGACTTGTGCTTGCGCCGCCGCTCGTGGAAACGAACGCTAAACCCTGACAGAGCATTGCCACGTGAAACCCAATTTCTGTAGCAGATGGTAAAAATTAACGTTGTTAATTTGGATCCGTTCAACCATTTTCTGTTATTTTAACATTCATGTGAACAACCCTAATACTTTAAGTGTTACCAAAGCGCTTTCCTTTCACTTCACCCAACAGTGCAAGACGCTGCTGCCCCCCCAGCAAAACTTCCGCGAAAAAACAACAGAAAAACTAGGTCGATTAGGCGCGTGTGCATTTCGTTTTAATTATTCTCTCAATCAATCTCGCCTTCGTTGCATTCGGTGTCAGTTCTACTTAAAACTAACAAACGAACGATCGCACTTACGGTGGCGTTCCTTAGGGGAGGGGAAAGCTGAGCCCCGCTGGCAATCATCCCCCTAAGTAGAGAGAGAGGGGTGTCACTTGTGCTTCACCATTGCGTTGACTGGACTTCGAAAACTTGAAGACGACTGTTGCCGCTCTCGTCACACTAGCCTATTCATTTTTTTTTGCTCTTTATAATGGGAGGAAGCGATGTATACCTGGTGTGTCCATGATATGCGCGACTTGATGTGTTAATTCCCAAGGGGGCGACTGAAGGCGCAGAAGGAGCGATTCCTGGAGTGGGGGCGCCGTCGATATGACCGCGACGCGCGGAAGGGCGGAGCCAGCAAACGATAGTGGCCATTGTGTTCTCATCGGCTTTTTGGGTGGCTTTTTGTGTCACATTATAGAGGTTTCGTGCGCCCATGGTGAATGTAAAGCTTTTCCTCTGCTTTAAACGCGAAGTGTGCTATGTCATTTTTCTGAATGTATCCCCCAATTCCTGCAAAAGCCTCCGCTAAGAGGCTAGCAGTATGTTCTAAATAAAAAATAAAAAATCACTGCGGTGACGCTTCGGAGACCGTGAACTCCACCACGCTAGTAGGATTTTCAGGGGAAACCGAAAATAATATGGCTGAAAAAGAAATCTGGTCGAGATTCCAGCGTAGAGGCGGGGGTGGGGGGCTGCCACAACAAAGTGTTAAAATATGGTGAATGTAGGCATGTAAACATTAAACGAAGGTTGGTTGTCCCGAACACAATGGGTGGAATTTGTATGCACAACCGGTACGCGCTTAATCAGCATTTAGGACATTAGAACCTGCGGCTGTTTTCCCAAAGGCCCGTTTTTCCTCCCCGACAATATCCTAGACCAGTGTTCGCGAATTCATTTTAGCAAGGCAGCCCAGCCTACGTAATACTCTTCATAAGGTTTTCTTCATTCTGGGGGGCTAACTAATGTTTGTTACTTTTTGTATATTGAGAGTGTGCATGTAATTTATGTAATTTGAGGGTGTGTAATTTTAAAAAATACAAAAGAGGCGGTAGACCATCGTAAACACGGGTAATTGTCTTAGCTAAAAAAGAGCGAATATAAATTAACAACCTGTCTTAAATGAAAAAAAACGTGCGCTAAAGAATTCAAACAGCTGCATAACAGGTGTCCCCAGGAAGAGGTAATAAACAAAAATATATAAATGTAGAATATCTAAAAATACCTGGCAAAAATCGAACATGGCATCAATCAAAAAAATAAATTCACTGCTCCAGATTGTTGTCCATAACTCACATTAAGCGGAAATAAAAATATAACGGCTGTCGCAAACAGGCAAGCACCGGATAATTTGGTCGCCGAAATGTCCGTACACCGGAATGTGCGTGCACCGAAACGCCCGTCCACCGATATGTCCGTACACCGAAATTTCCGCACCGAAATGTCCTCGAGCCATCTGGAGTTTGTCTGGTGCTCCCTGAAAAAATTCGCCTAGGAGCGTTTTTTTTAATTGTCTTTATCTCCAGATAATCTGATGCCGGTGGTGTTAATATTCGTATAATATACGTAGTTCGATGTGAGTTTTAAACATCTCACTTAATTTCGACCCAGGATTATCCGGCACTATATTTTAATTTAAAAACCAAATTGTAACGTTAATGTAACGACACGTTCCAATTTTCGAAGTGGAACTGGAACGCGTTCCTTTCGCAATAAAGGAACTTGTAACGGGAACTCGTTTCAAAATTGGCAAGGAACGAGGAACGAGCTTTCGTTCCTATTTTGGAGGAACGTGTACATCACTGCAGCATATCTACTGGCTAACTTTATCTCCGTCATTCAATTCTTCGGCGAAAAGACAAGAGCCCGGGGCAGTAGCATCATTCAGAAGTTTTTAGCAAGGTTACCCATCACCAGAAAGCTAATATTGTCAAACGGTGGTGCGACGAAGGCATCACGAATTACGGTAAACAATGACCAGGTGGATGTTTGTGTGAAGCCGCCATCTTGCCACGATCACGGCTACGCGCCACTTTGTCAAAATTTTCTAGGCCAATACTAACCCTCCTGGGCCACAAAAAAATTCAAAGAATAAGCTTTACTTTTAAATGTGATAACATATTGTACGATAGTAACAAAGGTGTTTTCTCCAGCTTTCCGGCATAAAACGTTTCCGCTTCGCTCGGGATGCAAGCTTGTACATTGAAATTTTTGTGGGCTGCGCACTTTCTGCTTCGCCTAGAAAATTTTGATAGAGACTAGTACTTCTGTACCTCTCGCCTGATGACATCCCTGGCCACATCACAGCGCACCAGGGACGCGGAAACTGGGGCCACGGGGGAGTCATGGGCTGCTTTGGCCAAATCGTCTGCAGTCTCGTTCCCCGGTATGCCAACGTGGGCGTGAAGCCACGGCAGGTGGAGGCTGCAGCCTTCTTCCGGTAGGTGGCGGAGCTTGGCAACTAGAGGTAGCTCTAGATGGCCACCTCGCTCCCCTGGCACAGATGCCTCCTTCAGGAGGAGGAGCGCCGGTCGGGAGTCACAAAAGATGGTTGTTCCCGCTGGTGGGTCCTCTAGAAGCACGGCCGCGGCCAGGTGTAGGCCTGCCTGTTCGGCCGCTGCGAAGAGCTGGTGGGGGACGGCATTGCCGGTGCACTCCTCTGGCCGGGACAATGCACGCAGCAGCACCTCGTCCCTCTGTAGGAAGGACTGAGCCATCTGTGTAGACCAGGAGCTGTCCCGGTGGTTCCAGGTCTATAGGGGCAGCAGCTTCTTGGCAGATCCCGACCTCTGGAAGTCTCGCACGGGGCTGAACTCCTGGCAGCGTGGTAGAGACATCCAGGGGTTCGGCAGCAGATGGTGGCGGGAGCAGCAGGCACGCCCTCCGAGGGACTTATTAGCTGACGTAGTGCGAGTGGAAAGTGCGCAGAACTGAGGCCTTCTCCCTTTCCAGTTTGTGTTGGCCAAGCGCGAAAAGCACATTAGCCGGTTCGGACACACCACAGTACTTTAATGGCGAGCTCATTTGTGGTGCCACCTTTCCCCGCTGAGAAATCTTCAACCTCGATTTTCTTCTTTTCCGAAAGTGGATTAACACGCACTCTCGCTTCCACATTTCCTTTCTCATGTTTTCACTTTAGTACACGTGATGCTGATGATGCTTATGACTACGATGGTAGTGGAGATAAGAAGTTCGCCCTCGGCGAGTCTGGCACGTACGCTTAGGGGGAGATTGACATCTAATGTGGTGATAATGACGACGATGATGATGGTGGTGGTGCCCCCAGCAAGTTTAACAGTTACACTAAGCGGGATCATTTGATTAATTGTAAGGTTTAACGCGCCGACGCAACGCAGGCGATGAGGCGCGTCGTAGTGGAGGGCTCCGGATTAATTTTGACCTCATGGGGATCTTTAACGTGCGCCGAAATCTCGTACACACGGGCGTTTTTGCTTTTCGCCTCCATCAGAAAAGCGGCCACCGCGGCCGGGAATCGAACCCGCGACCTCGTGCTCAGCAGCACAACGCCTTAGCCACTGAGCCACCGCGGCGGGTGCTGACTAAGCGGGATCAGCCGACGCTAACACGCCTAGTGTGCTCCGGCGGAGCTGAGAGGTAAAGCCTAAGGCCTAAACTTATCGTATCGTCCTCTTGTAGGCCCCTCTCTCGGCCCACGAAAAGACAGCAAAGACGGCCGGAACATGCTTCGTGCGCGGGCACTACAAGCAGATTGATTCTAGGAGCCTGCTCTATGTCCTGCGGCCCCGTGGTTACCTACAATCTTGTTCTCCTTCAATATCGTGATGATGATTGTTTGTCGTCAGCAAATGCCATTTATCCCGCATTGGTGAAATACTGCCCTTTATCATTTTACGCGGAAACCAGAGACAGATAAAGGAGGAGGAGGAGGAGGAATAAACCTTATTTCAATATCAGTTTTTGTAGTAGTGGCAATGGAGGGCCTTCTCAGTCCAGAAGTCCCTGGGCGGTCGCTGCCAGGCAGGCCCTTTCAACCAGCCGAAGCTGATCGCCGGGGTCGGGGCTGGCTAGCATGCCTTCCCACTGCTCATGGTTTGGGGAGGGAGTAGGGGGAGGGATGGTGTGTGGGAGCACGCCCAAATCATATGATACAGTGTGCAGGGTTGGGGACAGTACTTGCAGGTGGCGGAGTAGGAGGTGGGATGAATGGCGTGGAGGAGGGTGCCGTGCGGGTAGGTGTTGGTTTGAAGGCGGCGGTACGTGGTGGCTTCTTCCTTAGTCAACTTGTCGTGGGGTGGGGGAAAGATGCGGCGTTCGAGGCACAGAATGGTGGACTTCCGACGGTGATGCTGGAGTGTTGGAGGGGAACGCCCGGTAGATATGCGCGCGGGCGGCAGCATGAGCCGCCTTATTCCCCTCCAGAGACTCATGTCCCGGGTTCCAGAGAATGTAGAGGTAAGGAGGGTTAAGGATGGACTGTAGGATGTGGAGGGCTAAGGGAGCTATGTGACCGGCGGCGTAATGGCGACAGGCAGCTTGCGAATCTGTGACGATGGTGATGTCTTGAGATGTAGTGGCTGCGAGGGCTATTGCGATTTCTTCTGCAGTTGTGGAGTCGTTGCCAATTACTGTTGCGGAACTCAATTCAATTCCTCGGTGGTCAACTGTTGAAATTGCGAAGGCTGGTTTATCTGCATATTTGGCGGCGTCAACGTAGCGGGTGTCTCGTGACTTGACTTGAAGCATCTTGCGAAGCATTCGAATCCGGGCTTGTCGGCGGCCCTGGTTATGAAGGGGGTGCATATTCTTGGGTATTGGGGCGACGGAGATGCAATCGCGTAGTTCCAGAGGGATGCGTTGGCGGGGGTGATGGGTGGCAGGTGGTTGGTAGCCGAGGCGACGGAGGAGGTGACAGCCAGTGTGCGAAAGCTTGAGCCGTTCGATCTGGTTGACATGATGTGCCTCTCGAAGTTCGTCCCAGGTGTTATGAAGTCCTATGTGTAGTAATTTGGCAGTGGAAGTTGTCGGCGGTAGCCCTAGTGGTAATTTATAGGCTTGCCGGATGATTATATCGAGTTTTTGTATTTCACTCTTTTTGAGAGCCAAATATGGAGTTCCGTATGTGATGCGGCTAATTAGAAGGGCTTGAATTAGGCGCACGAGGTCATTTTCTTTCAGTCCTTGTCGACGATTAGCAATGCGTTTGATGAGGTGCGTGATTCGTAATAGCGTTCCTTGTAATTTATGAATAGTGGAAATGCCTGCGCCGTCTGATTGGATAGTAAGTCCTAGAACACGAATTGTAGGGGTGGTTAGGATGGGAGCGCCATGTAGGCTTAATTGTGGGTCTGGGAGGGGTTGTCGTTTACGGCCTTGCGTGCGTTTTTGGAGGACGAGAAGGGCAGATTTTTCTGGGGCACAATTGAGGCCGCGGGCTGTAAGGTAGTTGTCGGTGGTGTTAATGGCTTCTTGGAGGGCGTCTTGCTATTCCCCAATCGAACCCCCTGTGGTCCAAATAGTCAGATCATCTGCATAAAGCGCGTGTTGTATGTGTGGAATTCGTTGTAGAAGTGGCGGGAGTTGTAGCAGGGCAAGATTAAAGAGGAGCGGGGAAATAACTGACCCCTGGGGGGTACCACGCGGTCGGGCACGAAAGGAGACGGATCGGATGGGGCCGAGGTTTAGGTTGGCTGTGCGATCTGTAAGAAAATTTTGTATGTAATTGTATGTACGTGTGCCGCAGTTAGTTAATTGGAGTCCTTCGATGTGATACATTGTCAAAGGCTCCTGTAATGTCCAGAGCTAGGATAGCGCGTTTGGTTTGTGAACTCAGCGGTGTAAGGACTTCGTCTTTCAGCTGTAACAGGACGTCTTGCGGGGATAGGTGTGCGCGGAAGCCAAACATGGTATGAGGAAGTAAGCTGTTTTCTTCGAGGTACGCTGTGAGCCGATTATTAACTAGGTGTTCATATAACTTGCCTACACAAGATGTTAAAGATATGGGACGAAGATTTTCTAGGGTGACTGGCTTCCCGGGCTTCGGAATGAGCGTGATTTCGGCATGTTTCCATTGAGGGGGCAGATAGTTGGTTGTCCAGCAATGATTAAAATAGTCAAGAAGTGCGGCTGTGCATTCGGGGTTGAGGTTACGGAGTAGTTTGTTGTGTATTCGATCTTGGCCTGGTGTGGTGTTACGAGTGAGGTTACTGATGGCGAAGGTGAGTTCAATGAGAGTGAAGGGGGCGTCAAGGTCGGGATTTTCTTTTCCTTGGTAATTGCGAGGTGGAATGTTCGGTGGTTGTGTTGCGGGGTCTGCGTATTGTGTGAGGAGTTGCGCGTGGAGCTGAGTTTCATTGAGGTGGTGATTGTGGATCAGGCGACGGATGGTGTGGCAGGTGTCTGCTTTGCTGGGCTTAGTACCCAGCATGGAGCGGAGGATGTTCCATGTAGAATTAATGCTGAGAGTTCCTTGAAGGCGGTTGCAAAATTGTGTCCAGTTTTGTTTGTGTAAGGTGCGAGCATAGTCGGCTGCCTGTTGTGTGATGTGGGCGATGCGTGTTTTGAGTTTTTTGTTGTGTTTTTGTTTTTTCCAGCGGCGGATAAGCCCTCGGCGGGCATCCCACAGATGTAGGAGATGCATGTCTACCGAAGGCTGATCTTCTGTTATAGCTAGGGTACGGGTGTGGGATTCGAGAGTTTTGAGGATATCTTGGGTCCATGTTTCAATGTCTTCAATTGTGGTGGGAAGAGGGGAGTCACGAAAGGATTTTCAGTCTGTGAGATTAGCATGGCCGATTTTTTGAGAAATGTGGGTGTGATTGATGGTGAATTCAATGATATAATGATCACTGCATGCCTAAGGTTTCGTCGAGGCGTGTCCAAGTGGCTCGTGGTATGTTGTGAGTGTATGTGAGGTCGGGGGTGGAATCTCGTGCCACGCTGTTGCCTATGCGGGTGGGGTATGAGGGGTCGGTCCAGAGCGTGAGGTGAGCTTGTTGGGCGGCGTCGTGCATTTGCGCTCCTTTTTTACTTGTTTTGAGATAACCCCATGCAGTATGAGGGGCGTTAAAGTCGCCGAGAAGGACTAGGCGGTGATGTTTCGTCGTAGCTTTGTTAGGGAGTGCTGCGGGGACTGTAGATATTAAGAATAAAGAGACTGGTGAGAGTTTTCTTGGGCGGGATGAGTTCAATGAAGGTATATTGCCAATTAATGGGAAGGGTGTGCGCTTGTGCAGTTTGTGATTTATGAACGAGTATGGCGGTGCGAGGCTGATGGGAATGTGTGTACGTGATGTAGTTACGAAGTGATACTTGAGGTGTTTCCGTTTCTTGTAAAGCAATCACATCGGGAGAGTGAAGTTGACTTAGATGGGTCAGGGAGGGCTGCTTGTTTTTATACGTACGACAATTCCACTCCCAAATAGTCAGTCCTGAGGGAGATGGGTGAGACGCTGGACGCCTGGTAGACATGTTAGATGAGGGGCTCAGGCATGGTCGGATGGTGGGGTGACCTGAGAAGTAGTCGCCTTGGCTTTTTTATGGGGAGCGGGCATGGTTTTCTCCAAGTGTATGATGCGTTCGGCCTGTTCCTGGGTGACTGGTGTTAGTTCAGCAATGATGTGCTCGAGGTTTGTGATGCGGGCAGCCAGGGGTTCAAGGAGGCGGGCAACGGTTTCGGTAACGGTTGTCACGATGGTGGATTGAATGGTGGCCATAAAGGACGCTTGCGTTTGAGTCAGGTTTTCTTCGAGGTGGCGGTATTTTTTGTCGCAGTCGGTATGGGAAGGAGTTGACGCTGACGGTGAAGGGTCTGGTTCCGGGAGGGCGGTTGGTGGTATGGAGGGGGTGTAAGGGAGGTGGGAGAGGTTTGTTTAACAGAACGTGCTGTTGGGCGAGTTGGTACATACTGAATGGGAGGCTTAGCGCAAAAAAAGACGAGGACGGTGGCAAACGAAGCGCCTGTCACGTTTGCCACCGTCCTCGTCTTTTTTTGCGCTAAGCCTCCCATTCGGGAGAGGTTTGGTGTGGATGGTAGCAGATTTGGGCGCGGGGGGTTGGTAGATAGTGTGGAGGAGGGGTGAGGCGGTTGAGTAAAGGGCGTGGGAGGGCGTACATATTGTTCTAACAGTTCGTGGACGGTTTTTTCAAGGGACAGGATGCGTTCTTTTAAGTCTGCGTTTGCCTTGAGAAGAGCGAGTTCTTCGGGGGATGGGGAGGTGGAGGGTAGGGGGGGAAAGCGGTCTTGATCAATGGGTGTTTATGCGGGAAAGCTGTCATGAGCAGTGGAAAATTGTTTGGCAACGCTAGCCCAGCTCACCCTGGAATTGAATGCTGTAGTGGCGGTGTTGGCCCGTGACGTTTGCACGTTCGTGGGTGGCGGGGGAGGCGATCGGTACGTCTGGTTGGTGCGAGCGTGAAGTGGCGGTGGTGGCGGGCGGAGTCGGCGATGGCAGTCCTTGCTGGCAGTAGGATGGGGGAGCCCACACAGTTGGCATTGCGGGTTGCAGATGGTTTGGATTTTTAACATGGCAAGTGGAACAGATGCGCGTGTCGGGGTTAGGGCATACGTCGCGGCGATGACCCTGGTCTCCGCAAAGCGTGCATAGCTGGACAGTGTGACGGACAGGGCGGCAGCGGGTGAAATTGCCTTACGCGCGTATGTAGAAGGGCACTCGTTGTCCGTCCGCCAAAGATAATGACAGCCGACGTGGTGGAGCCTAGGAGTCGTGCATGTAGGATTGGAGCGTCGTCCGAGCCGAGAACATTGGGCAGGTCGGCGTTGGTTGTTGTCGGTTCCAATCCATGTATGACACCCCGAGTGGTGCCGGGTGGAGGTTTCAAGTATGGCTGGAGGTCGTAAGTAATGTGGTTGAGTTGGATGTGAGTGGTGGCGCTCAATGCGAGGGCGCATGCCTCGTCGGCTGTGCTGGCGATCATGAGGTTTCGCCGGGTCTGCACTTGTACGATCACAAATTGCTGGAACGTGGTGGGTTCAATGCCGCTAGCGGCTTGTAGGCCGTTCGTGATGACTCGATCGGTCCAGGCAGAGAGGTTCAAGCCGGTTCGTGGGCGGTAGACGATTTTATAGTCGTTTTCTGGCAGTCGAGGTATTCCGGGTGGTTTTGCATTGCGGTGTTGCGGAGCTTGGGCCAGTTGAGCCTTTTTAGCTTTTCGATCAGAGATAATTTGTTGCCAGGGGCCTTGCGGAAAGATTGTACGGCCGCTGTTTGTGTCGAATTCTATGTCATCATGATAGTCAGAAATGTCAGGGGTGTGATCGGTGACAGCGTTAGTCAGGGCTGCTGAAAATGCATCTACGCCGGCACTCACTGTGGCTGGTGTGGTCTGTGCCACGGGACTCGCCGTGTGGGATGTCATTACTTCTGCGGTCGTCGCAGCCGTAGCAGTTGATGGTGGTGGAGGAACGCAGGGCAGTGGAGCAGAAGTGTTCTCAGCGATAGATGTTGCTTGCGGTGAGTCAGCCATCACAGTGTCTTGGTCGTCGCTTTCCTGGTCAGTAGTCGGTGCCCCTGGTGGTGTCCCGTATCGGACCGTTCCGGGTGACTTAACCTGTTTGATGAGGCACTTTTCGAGCAAATCGGAGGCGTACTTGCGGAGAAATGAGTCTCCAAAGCGAGAGCCCATGCGAGAAGCTTTTATTAGAAACAAGGCAGGCTCAAGGCCTGTTGGTGAAAGAGTGAGTGGCCCGCCTGTGCAAGCGGCGTGAACATGCCTGAAGCCACTCGCATTTCCCCACTACGACTCGCTAGCGCAAGGGTTCATGTGCGGTAGAGGAAGTGAGCGACGCGGAAATGGCCCGACGTTAGGCCTAATGTCACGCTTTGAGGTCTAACGTCCGCAGGTCGACATACAATGAGTATGACGTTGCTTGACAAGGCCTAAGGCTGAACTTGGTAACCTACTGTTAGGCCTAACAAAGTAAGTTACACGTAACGTGGCGCCTTGAGGTCTAGCACCCTCAGCCATGGTAGCCCTTGGAAAAAGTGTTCGTTATACCTAATGCAGTTGTCTGCGTTAGGTAAAGCGTTAGGCCTAAACTTTGGCGCATCGGCACATACCCGAAAGATGCTGCTGTTATACTATAAAATCGACACATACCAGCAGAGTTGCACATACCCGCAGTGGGGTATTGTACAACGCTCACAAATAGGAATCTATGCTCCTGCTGCACGCGTGTCTACAAATGCTGCTTGGGCATGCAGAAGGTTATCAATGAATCAATCAATTTCTTAACACGCAAGGCCTAGGAGTGTCGACCATGAGAAATGGGTGCCCGTGATTTGATTCGTGTATTCGTCCTCTGAAGCCAGCCCAGCAAAGTGTTTCAAATGCACACGGTGTAGCACGTACCCCCAACGGAAAATCGTATTTTGAACAACGCTTTACGAGCTCGAATATACCCCGCTTTCGGCAATACTTGAAACGTTTTTTTTTTTTTTTTTTTCGAAATGAGCCAGATTCAGAAACCGAAACAAAGTCGGATAAGACAGCACTGACAAGAAAAACTCGGCAACTTTCCCTAAAAAAGGATGATAAGAAAATAGCTGAGATAACGCCCTGAAAACGTATACGTAGATTGAAGTTCGTATCGAAAATGAGCCGGATTGCGTGGTTTCACGGATCCAAATGAGCCAAATTCATTTGCCCAACGGGAGTTCGCTTTTGGCTTGACTGTTCAGACTGTTTCGTGGGTGTTTCCGGTAGTTTTTTTTTTTTTTTTTTTCTCCTTTTTGGAGCGAGTTTGTTATGAACACACGCGGCAATATAGGAGAGCGGCGAAATATCTGCCCCAGATGTCGTGAACGAAGTGAACGGAAGAAAAAGTGAATGAAATGAAACAGAGATGTCAAACAATGATTTCATTTCGTCTGGCCCGTCCCTACGAAAGAACTCTGGTTGTATTTATTTTTGTACTCCCATATTTACCATTTCAGTACTTAACTGAATAGCCGCCGCTTACAAGCACTGCAAAATCCTCCTCCCCCTCCTCCCTCTGAGTACGAACCACTGCATTAAGATGAAGAAGTAGATATGAGCAGCCTTCTCGTGAAGCGTTTTGGAAATTCATGGCAAAGCAATGAAGAGCTTGCTTACTTCATGAGTGCCTTCAGGCGTGACTAAGAAAATTATCATAGGGAAAAACTCGGAGAGGTGCTAAAGGTGCCAAGACGACTCACCTGCTCTCCTGGTATAGTTCTGTGGTTGTTGAAGCCCTGTTGCGTATTTTTTCTGCCTTTTCCACCAACACTCAATCGCACCATGCTTGGAAGTCAATTTAAATAAAATTCTCATAAGAATGCCGCATGCATCAACTTGAGCGTTTCAACTCAATGTGAGCGAAATCCAAACTTATCACACCAATATTGCTCAAAATCACGGCATAACTTTTAATTACTTGTGGCCACCCGCCGCGGTGGCTCAGTGGCTAAGGCGTTGCGCTGCTGAGCACGAAGTCGCGGGTTCGATTCCCGGCCGCGGCGGCCGCTTTTCTGATGGAGGCGAAAAGCAAAAACGCGCCCGTGTGTACGAGATTTCGGCGCACGTTAAAGATCCCCAGGAGGTCAAAATTAATCCGGAGCCCTCCACTACGGCGCGCCTCATCGCCTGCGTTACGTCGGCGCGTTAAACCCCACAATCAATCAATTACTTGTGGCCATAGATTTCAACTGTTTGACGTGTAAAATATAATACCTTTGACGGCGTTACGTTTAGGTCCGGTAACGAACTTCTGCTTGTTTCTCAAATTCGCGTTAGGTGGATTTGGCTCATTTCGAAAAAAAACGCCTCATTTGTCGCTCGGCCACTTGTCGATATATGTCGCTAGTCTCCCAGCTAACAATGAACCCACGCTAGGCCACCATCGTATCTCAATCGGCGTGCGTGTAAGCACTCGCAATTTTTTCGGAAACATTATTTAGCTTTTGTAGTGAACGACGCACTAGACGGTACTTACCTAGGACGATAGCGCCGGAGACTGTCGTGAGCAGAGTGCGGGCGCACCTGTGTCGATATCTGTGTCCGCAGGCAACTCCGCTGCAGCGCAGGCATTTCGTGCGTCGTCCCGCTTTCTTTCGCAACCGTAATTCTATTCGGCATTGGTGATACAGTGTTTTCAAGTGCAAGTAGAGAATCACCACACGATGTCACTGCGACTATTCGTATCTGTTGACGCCACGGCAGAGAATCGGGTGGTAACGGCGCAGACGACGCAGGCCGTGGCGTGATCCTTCTTCTTCAAACTGCGGATGCACGCGCAGGCACGGCGGACGCTGTCATGGTGGTTCTGTAGAAAAAAAAATGGCCGGGTAAACTTTTATGGAAATATCAATTATAGTTTCCTGTTCTATGCCAGAGGTCAGTACATGCCATTACTTTCATAGTGGGGTTTCACCAGGTGTCAGAATGGGGCGGAAAAGGATTTGCTCCGCATCTTCATAGAGGGCGCAACCTGTACTCAGAGAGTGTATGAGCGACAGGAGAGAAATAAAGTGGGGGTGACTACTTTTCTGCTCAGCCATGTGCTGAATAATCCGTCTCCATCGTGTTGTTTATTCAGGTTGCCTTCTCGGCACCACCACAGTAACTGTAGTGGCCACTGTGCCGTACCAGTTCGTTATTTCAGCCTATTTAAACATCAAAAAACAGCTTTCTAACTTGTCTACGACAGTGCGTGGGGATTTTAACGTAATCGCGGGAAAAATCGACGAAGAAAGATGTAAATTCCAATCCCTATCCAACAGCAGCCAAGTCACATGTCAGGCTAAGTGAGAATGCAGCTAGGGTGGCTACCCTAGCCACCCTAGCAGCACTTCTGAGCGTTACCATGATGACATGCGAATTCGTCATATTTTCCTCTAGCATATACTACGAAGGTCCATTAGGTCTAGTTAGTGACCATGACACCGCCATGGTACTGCGGTAACAAAGCCTTTGTTCGGGGGCACGGTAGCAAACGAATGAGCGCACCCATTCCCAGTTCAGTCACGGTACACGGTAACTTCCGAGTGTTATACCAGAGCGGATAACCGGTCGCGGTATGGCTCCAGGTACACAGTCGGCGCCTCTACGCATGCGCAGAACTAGTCTCGCACCCTCTGAACACGCGCACTTGCGCCGGTCGGCTACCGGGCACCGTACCAGGACCGATTGCCCGCTCTTCTATAACCCTCTAGTAACAGAACGCACGAAATGCTTCATCCCGGTACATTGTTCTGTCGCCTGTATTTTCTCGTTTACTCGAATATACTCGCGTTTACTTGCTTACTTGTTTAATCGTTTACTCGTTTACGGTGTCTTGTTTACTCGCGTATACAAGGCATCGTCAGCACGCACGAGACCACTGCTCGACGAAAGCGTCTCCCGTACATCCCCACCCGCTCTTATCCTGCGTTGCGCAGGCCCATTCTTTGCCTCCGATAATTTACTCAGTTAGTGGGCGTCCCTCCTCCTGGTGCCTCCTTTCGGTAACCACTCAGTGAAGATATTACGAAGTGACAACGGGGGAAAGTACACCAGCAATACCTTCAACGAGTACTTGACTGATTATAAATAACGCACCCAATAAGCATCCCTGGAAAACCTGAGCGGAATTAAGTTGCTGAAACGGTGAATTAGCCATTGCTTGAAATGACAAAGTGCCTCCCCCCTAAGTCCGATGTCCCAAGAGAGTTTAGGGCTTACGTTTTCGTCACTGCAAGCCATATTAGAAACAAATGTCCATCCAAAGCGATTGAAGGAAAGTAGCCGGAAGCTCTGTCGACAGGGTGGGAAGTGAAGCTGGAACACCTAAGGGTGTTTGGATGCAGAGCATTGAGCGTACAATAAGGCTGCGGGAGAAGGGCAAATTAGATCCGAAAGTATAGTGAACTAGAATAAGTATTCTAGTTCACTGTACCGAAAGCAGAGGAGTGTGTACTGGTCGGCTACCTAGGACGAATGAAAGGCTTCAAGATGTGCAATCGAGAGGAAGAGCTCCTCTTCGTGAGCCGGGGCGTCTCATTTGACGAGGATTTATTCCCATGTAAGCATGCACAAGCTGCAGCCACCAACCCTTAGGTGTGTGACTGCACTGATGAAGCAGCAATGTGTCAAGTTGAAGAAAGGTCAGATGAGCGACCGGGTGCTGACAGTGCTGACCATAGCAGTAAAACCTTGTTGTTAGGTTTGCAGGTTCATTGTGGTGACAAAGAACTCGGCGATGTTGGCGAAGAACCCGAAGAGAGGAGATGACAGCGGGACGAAATGATGAACAAGAAGAAAAAAAACTATTTACAATTAGGTACACAAACAAATTTACAAAGGGTTGCGAAAACCTTGCTGCCTTGGCAATCGACTAACTGGGTTACGCCCTGGGAGTGCAACCTTAGCAATTGACCCTTAGTTACATCCTAGACGAAACGTTTTACGTGTACTAAGCACGGAGACTCGCTTGTTTTCGATGTCCTGAAAAATTCCAGCCTTATCCTCCGCGGGAGTTTAATTCCTCGCGCCCATTGTATGCATGCCGCCGAGCAGATTCGATTGAACAGGCCGACTTCATCGTGGAGCCAAACGTGCCCCATCGAATTCCCGCCCTTCGTCTCCTTTCCAAGGCGTGGCGGGCACAAGAAAATGCGTAAACGTCAGAGAAGCAAGTTTTTTTGACTTATTGATTGTAGGGTTTAAAGGAGCCACGAAGACAAAATACAAGTTGGGTTTATTAGAAAGACCGCTTAGTCCCGATAACAATGATACTAATATCATCACAATCTTCGAAGAAATAACGGAGATATTAAATAAAACGTGTGAAGCAGTCGCGACCCCCTCGCCAATTTCCCGCAACTTTTCTATGACGTCACGGAACCTTGTTTGTGCGGTTGGCGGCCGCCTAACTGACCTGTCGTGACGACAGATGACTGGACGTCTATAATGGGGCCTCTAGTTCCATTTCACCACATCACTTGAATGCTAACGTTCAGTTAACGCACTGAAAATTATGTTTTATTGTTGGCCCGTATGACGTCATTCTTGCTCATAACACGCCACTGTGGCGCCAAAATTTGAAAGTTTTTAAATACTTCTTGCTTTTTTTGCGTTAAAAAGCATCTTTTTGTGGCTGTAATGGAGTTGAGTGAGATACTGAATCCTAGTTCTTTCAAATTAAACGAAGTTGCATTTTCTCTTCATGGCTCCTTTAACGCCCCGACGCAACGCAGACAATGAGGCGCGCCGTAGTGGAGGGCTACGGATGAATTTTGACCACTGTGGGGATCTTTTACGTGCGCCGAAATCTCGTACACTCGGGCGTTTTTGCTTTTCGCCTCCATCAGAAAAGTGGTCTCCGCGGCCGGGAATCGAACCCGCGATCTCGTGCTCAGCAGCACAACGCCGTAGCAACTGAGCCACCGCGGCGGGTAGAAGCAAGTTTCTCGCGCTTAGGGCGGCCGTTAGACATCGCGGCGCTTGCAAAAGTTCCCGCCCGGGCTTACGCACTTCAAGCGCAACCCGCTGGCGCCAAGGCACGCAACTCCGGAACAACGGCGCTTTGTTGGCATAATTGGGCACGTCCTTTTGAAGCGTCTTGAACGGGAGCCGCGCTCCCCAAAAGGCCATCACTGCGGCGGCCCGAAAAAGAAGCGGGGGCGGCAGTGTTTGACCCGTATGCGCAGCCTCCGAGCGCACGTCTCTTATCTCCCCATCTCCCCTCCGCCGGCATGACCAAAGGTGTCACAGCCCTGCATTAGCGATACTGATGACGGAAACAATGGTGAGGCCAGTTCATCGGACGAAGACCAGCAAGTGACGCAGCAACCGTCCAGCGTCACAAGCGGCGGTATTCTAAAGGTACGTCCTCACTTGCGACAATAAGCGCGCTCAACGCCGCGCGCTCAGAATCGCGCGCCGCAAAACGCCCTTTCGCGGCAACTTTCCCTTGCCGCGCAAAGATGGGTCTTGGACCCATTTTCCGCTCGCTGCCGCGTTGAGCGAAACCCCAGGAACCAATCAGAATGCCCGCGGTCACGTGAGCAGCGAGGGGAATGACCCCGCCGGTGGGCCCGGCTGCCCGTGCCGTCGGAGCGCGCGGGCAAATCTGTCTCGTCGTCTGCGCCACATTCCTCCACCGTGGTCTGCGCCGGACACTTGTTGCTGCAAGCATGAACATCGTCCAGCGGTTCGTTGAGGCAGTGCGGCAATTCCCGTTTCTGTTCAACAGAGTAAAGGCGAGAGCGGCTTCCTCCCGGGCGCGCGTCGCCAGAGAGGGCGAGAACCGGTTTCCTCCTCGCCGCCGCCGCTTTTGGGGCGCGCTTATCCCCGTGATGTGGCCATGGAAAAGCGCTAGCGATTCTGAGCGCGCGGCGCTGAGCGCGCTTATTGTCGCAAGTAAGGACGTACCTTAACACCGAGAAGCTCCGAGAGACTTGCAAACAGCAAAATGCCTTCAAAAGAATGCACCAGGTGTTGCATAGCCAGGCACAACCTATAATGGTGTAAATAATTGTCGAGGTAAAATTCCTGAAAATAATGAATGAATGAATGAATGAAACTTTATTGACATAAGGATGGCGACTCGGCCTATGTGGGGGCGGGTGGGGAGGGTGGTGTCAATTCGGGAAAACTTTACATTCTCAGATGGACGCCAGTGGCGAGAGCGAAGTTCCACAAGGAGGCAAACACCTGCTTGTCTGTGGCTGCGGGTGGGTAGAGCCAGTACGTCAAACACGTAACGCTGCTGTGTTTGCAAGAGGTGCGCTCCGAGTGCAGTCCTGGACACTTCCAAAGGAGATGTTCAATGGTCGGTGTGGCTCCTAAAGAGCACGTTACGCACGTGGGTGGTGTCATGGCCGGCGGAGGTGAATTGTTTGCGGTAGTGCCTGGGAGAACGGGTGGCCGCCCTTTTTTTGGTATGTAAGAACGCCACTTGAAAAGGATTTCCTGTGTGAGCACCGCCCTAGCGCGAGCCTGATCAGAACCTGAAGACCACGTGGCAGTCCTGTAGGTAACGGGTAGTTATTGGCAAAGATGTGGCTACTGAGTCGAATTCTAGCACATCGCTGGTAGGTGGCACGGGCTTCAAAGGGGTCCAAGTTGGGGTCGTCATGAGGCAAAACTGGGTGGGAGCGGGTGGAAAGAACATATCGCTCGCCAGGGCACGCACGGCCTCCTTGGAGGAGTTAACGCAGTGCCATGGCACCCAGTCTACTCGAATTTGTAGTCCTGTTGTACAATGTAGCCTCCGGGCAAGCGTCTTGATGGACGCACAGATAGAATTCTGATAAGGCACCCGGCGCAATGCGCGGAATGCCTCCTGGCTGGCTGTGAAGATAGTTGCATGAGGCTGGTTGGTAGGCCAGTGAGAAATTTGAAGTTGTCGAGCAGCCAGTAATATCGCTTCGAGTTGGAGGTGGGTAGACGATGGCGCTGTTGGGTATTCTTGTTGACAGGTGCCTTGAAATGTCGAGTGAATGGCTGCTAATCCGGCAGTATTCGTGGTTGGGTCCCAAGTGGCGTCGGTATAAACAGCGCTATGTGGAAACCGCTCGGTCATTTGAGCTGTGCGTCTGTGTAGGACCGGTGACTGGGAATGGCTTTGGGTTAACGACGATGAAATCGTCCCATGGTGGAAGCGGCAAAGGGATGGGATGTTGTGGTGCCGCGCATTGTGGAAGTAGCGCAAGTAGC
The DNA here is from genome assembly GCF_048455015.1 of Haemaphysalis longicornis. NCBI lineage: Eukaryota > Metazoa > Arthropoda > Arachnida > Ixodida > Ixodidae > Haemaphysalis > Haemaphysalis longicornis. Next base: position 130,631,613 of record NW_027526422.1, read on the forward strand.
ACACGGCCGGCAAGAGTGGATACTCGTCGGGAGTCGTGGCCTTTCCTGGCGGGTTCGAATTATTTCTGTGAGAGGTGGGAGTTGAGCGTGCTTTAATAGCTCCTCGAGTTCGACATGTTTGGGAAGGCCAGTGATGACTCGAAAGCTCTCACGATGTAGCACCTCCAGCTGCTGCAACTGAGCCTTAGTGAAGTCGAAGCATACTGCCCCATATTTCACTGTGCTCGTGAGGACAGCCTGGGTCAAAAGTTTGAGTGTCTCCGTTGTAGCCCCTCCTAACCGGTTGCTTATAAGTTTGATTAGGTGTAGCTGTTTATGCCATGTTTTCTTGATTATCCTGAATTTTGAAGAATTGGTGAAGAATTGATTATTCTTGATTTTATTTCCTGAAAATAAAAAAAACAAAAAAAGGCGCCAACTACACCTTTTTCTACGACCTCAGAAGCCGTCTTCCTGGGAGTATAGATTCGAATATTAAGGGGGGGCGGAAAGTGAAGACATCTGGACTGCCCCCCCCCCTCTGGGTCCGCCAATGGGCAAAACGTGAAAAACCTAGAGGCTTCAGGAAGCTTTGACTGCTTCAGGCAAGGAGGAGTGGACAGAAGCCATGCAGAGCGAACTGGACAGACTTCCGAAAAATGACAGCTTGTGCTACGACCGAACGGTACCCAGGCGGCACAGAAAGTGTGCCCCAAGACCGGCCCGTCTATGGCCGCTGTCTGGCATGTCCGGACAGCATCCAGTTTCTGGCAGCCACTGATCATGCGTTGAACGGCCAACATTCGGCAACCAGCTCTCCGGTGTTTTTCCGTCCGCCCGTGTACGGACGCACAACGGCAGCTAACCGGCTCCCAGATATTCAGTTCTCTTACGGCTGCCGATGTTGAGAAAGAGAACGGCCGGAGTACGGCCTTAGGGCATCCGTTTTTTCTTAGGGAAGCGGTAATCGGCCGAAACACGGCAAGCGACCGGCCACAGAATATGCGTATTCTTGCGGCAGTTGGTGTTCGAAAGGAGACCGGCCGGAGCGCGGCGGCCGTGCATTCGTTGTTTGAAGGGTGAACTGCGCGTACGGCGATAGAATATTCGTTTTCTTCGGGCAACCAGTGTTATGAAGGATACCGGCCGACGTACTGCACCAGAATATACGTTTTTCATTCGGTTAGCTGTCCTTGGCCGAATTACGGCAAGCGAATGGCCACAGAATATTTGGCAACCGGTGTTCAAGAGGAGACCGGCCTACGTAAGGTATCTGGTTATACGTCATTTTTTCGGCAAACGGCATACAGCCGAACAACGGCACGCACTTGGGCGCCGAGAATTCATGCACAGACGTGTTTGGAAGGAGACCGACCGGTTTTTTTCCTGGGGGGAGAAAAAGCCGTTAGGGAGCCGAACGACGGGGACGCGCTTTTCATCCGCCCCGTGTTTCTACGTTTTAAATGAACGAACATCGTTTGTCAAACAGTAGTGAGTGTTCTCGGTGAACGGGCAAGGTGCAAGGACTCACTGGACATTAGCAGGGAACCTTTTAGGCCATCGAAATGTCATTTATTGCCACAAGAAGACTGTGCCACACCGACGGGTGAGCTAAGCCTCGCCAGTCATCGCCGCTACCACGCCTCTGCCGCCGGCTTCGTCGACGCATCAGCTCGAGGCTATTCGCCCCCTCAAGAAATGGAGAGCATTGGAGACATCGACCCGGCAGAGATGTCCGATCCGAGATGGAGATGGTTCACCAGAATAACTGGCCTTCAAGGGCGTCGAGCAAGCGGCCACCACGCAGGAGCTAAACCGCCACCATGTCAAGGAATCCCCATCAAAGAAAGGCAAGTGCGAGCAAAAGCGAAAGTTATTCTGCTTACAATTAAACTGCGACAAGCAATGTTGCACTATGTTGTTGGTGATAAACGTAGCAGAGACTCGCTCGTGCATTGGTAGGATCAACTTCATGCCCTGCACTATGTTATTTCATGGGATTTTACGATTGCCTATTTAGAAAAAAAAATTCTTTTAAATTTGCGATAACAACAGAGCCTTGTCACTGACGAAGCCTAGCTGTTAATTTAGTTCCGATGTTTGAAGGTGAGCTCATGTACTCTTGGGATATGACTCATTTGGTTAAACATAATCGCCAGCATCCTAGCAAACACGCGATTTTGTCAGGATTTTCTTGCTCAACGCAGATTGTTGAGTTCACGCACGATTTGGCTCTTGCAATAGATAAGCTTAAAGTGGTTGACTGTATATTCTTGACTGCAAAAAAGCAAATGATGGTGTTCCATATCACCTTCTGCGTAGTACATTTCATCCTATGAACTGAATGAATCGGTTTTTGCATTGTTATTACTATTGGCCCTATAGCTTTGTTCAAAAGTACTGTGTAGTTTACCGGACTATAGCGAATGAACGTGATTCCGTATACCTGCAGCTTTATTCGAATTTAATAACACCCTGGTGTGCTGATTCAGAAAAGTTTTTGGATGTTAAAGAGTCTGTTAACGGCACCTTTACAAGAAAACCTTCATTCCAATTGAATACGTATACCGTAAATTATGCTGCTGGGACAACGACCGTGGAATATAAATACCTAAGAGTTTATTTAGGGAGTTGTTAGAGGTTAAATAGGCATGTTCACGACATAAAAGTTACGGCTGCATATGTTTTTGGCTTTCCGAGACGAAATTTCAGTGAACCTCCATCTAACTGAAAAGAACAACCGTATTTCAATCATGTGCGCTCAATCTTGGACTACGCATGTGTTTTCGTGGATCCCTACACCAAAGAGCTGGTTGATACGCTCGAAAACATACAGAATATGTCAGTGCGATTCTTATTAGGTAATTGGCACGCTCAACTTAGCATGAGAGAAAGTAAAAGTAAACTGAAATGGCAGGACGTGAAAGATCACAGATGAAACCACAGGTTGAACTTTTTTCGTAATATCTATCATTCGAAAACTGGAGTAGAAGGGGAGAAGTATGTCCAAGCGCCATTCTACATATCGCAAAGTGGGACCGCGAGCTTAAAGCAAATTATTAACTTTCCTTTAAAGGTGACGCCTTGTGCGATTCATTTTATTTTACATAAATACTGCAGTGTAATTATCTTTCACGTATGATTGCATTAACTGTTTATATTGACGATTTTCAGCGCGCTTTGAAGAATTATTTTGTTTTTTTTCTCATATTTAATTCTTGGTGTTATGTATCTCCCTTCTGTAATTCATGCAAAGGCAAGCAGGCATCAAATAAATAAATAAATAAATAAATAAATAAATAAAACAATGAATAAATAAATGAATAAAAATAAATATATAAATAAACAAATAAATAAATAAATAATCAAATAAATAAATTGTAAAGAGGATAATCACCGAGTTATTGCAACGGACAATCTCCTGTTTGGGGGTATGCGCCAGTGCGAAAATAGTGCAACGGACACTCTTCCGTCTGTGGGCATGAACCTGGGTCAGGACACTATCGTGGTCCAGTTTTGGTCACGCCCTGTTGCACCCGCTTGTCTCGTGCTCGCCCTGTTCCGACCAGCTGAAACGACCGCTTGGTTTGGCCCCGCCCAATTGGCCCCGCCCCGCCCAATCTATCGTCCCAATTAATACCATTTCAAAATAAATAAATAAACTTCCAGAGGCGCAAGTTTGCCTCCGACGGGTTCAGAACCCTACGCATTCAACCTTGACCAATAAAATATTTATTGCCCTATTCCTTGCAGTATGCAAGGTTTCCTGTATGCATGCTGCCATTGCTATGTTATTGGTTTGAAACAAAAATATGTAACTCTAATTTTACGCCTTTCCTTGCGTGAACACAGAGGGATACAACTGCAGCCACCTGAAGCAGGGCGTCATTCGCAACGCGTCTAGAATTTTTTGAACGTAGTATGACATTAGAAGAAAATGAAGTTCGTTTGGATTATTAAGTGGTGTGGACGTATACTCATGAAAACAACATTAAAATAGATTGAAAATGAAAGTACCTGTTCGCTCCTTCTTAGGATCAGCCCTGCGCAAGATCATCAGAAAAGTTGATCGAGTAGAAAATGTCTTTGCAAGAAAAATGGGCAAAAACTGGACATACTTTTTTTGTAAAGCAGTTATATTAAATGCTTCTGAGTGTTTTGTTGAGAACAAAAACGCTTCGTAAAGGCATTCACGCCGGTATTGTATACAGCAAAATTGGTCAAGCAACTGTTATAAAAATAGTTTATGTAGTCATAGCATGAAAGTGTTCTGGAATATTGCCCTAAAAGAAATTGGCTAAAAGCGGCGCAATTTATCTCTCTGAAATTCAACCCACTAAAGTATGCGCCCTCCGCCGCCTCTCCGCCCCCCTCCTCTTACCCCGTTTATTACAGGTAAGGTGCCCCACAGAGGATATCAGGACCTGGACAATACATTTATTCAAGCTCTACAAAGAACTGAATATTTTCTGTGTTCTGCAGTAAAAGAGGCACAGCAATTAAAGGAACGACAATTTGTGAGCACTGTTTAATAAATGAATTTTGCTGTCAACTGAGGCTGGTAATTAAGCAAGGCTGCGCTGAAAGCTTGACGGCTGGTGGTTGCGCGCGAGCTCACTTTGATGTGGCTGCATTGGACCCAAAATGCTGGGTTTGTGCTGCTTCTGCACTGCGCGAATGAGTAATCTGCTTGCGCGACATGCAGTGACCGGCCTCAGTACAGTTAACGTACTGTGGCTGAACTCCAGTGCCCGTAGCACGGCCGTATTTCTGGTAGCTTTAGTCCGGCTGGAGTCCGACGACCTCATCTCGGCTTTCCTCCGGCGGCCGTACTTCGGCCGTACGCGGGTGGTTTGGGATGGCCGGAGCCCTACGGCTGGAATCTGGCCGTATGACTGTAAGCCGGTCGACTGGCCGACGGACACTGGCCGTTGGACAGCCATGGGAGTACGGCCGTATACGGCCAAAAGGCCCACATTTGGACATGGGCCGAACATGGCTGCCGGAAAACGGTCACACAGAAAATCACCGGCCAAAGTACACCGGCCTGTTTTAGGCCGAACAGTCCTCCCAGGCAGCACAGGACTGTTCGGCCTAAAACAGGCCGGTGTACTTTGGCCGGTGATTTTCTGTCCGGCCGTTTTCCGGCAGCCATGTTCGGCCCATGTCCAAATGTGGGCCTTTTGGCCGTATACGGCCGTACTCCCATGGCTGTCCAACGGCCATTGTCCGTCGGCCAGTCGACCGGCTTACGGTCATACGGCCGGATTCCTGCCGTAGGGCTCCGGCCATTCCAAAGTCACCCGTGTACGGCCTAAGTACGGCCGCCGGAGGACAGCCGAGATGCGGTCGTCGGACTCCAGCCGGACTAAAGCTACCGGAAATACGACTGTGCTACGGCCATTGGAGTTCAGCCAGAGTACGTTAACTGTACTGAGGCCGGTCACTGCATGTCGCGCAAGCAGATGACTCATTCGCGCAGTGCAGAAGCAGCACAAACCCAGCATTTTGGGTCCAATGCAGCCACATCAAAGTGAGCTCGCGCGCAACCACCAGCAGTCAAGCCTTCAGCGCAGCCTTGCTTAATTACCAGCCTCAGTTGACAGCAAAATTCATCTATTAAATAGTGCTCACAAATTGTCGCTCCTTTAATTGGTGTGCCTATTTTACTGCCGAACACAGAAAATATTCAGTTCTTTGTAGAGCTTGAATAAATGTATTGTCCAGGTCCTGATATCCTCTGTGGGGCACCTTACCTGTAATAAACGGGGAAAGAGGAGAGGGGAGGGCGGCGGCGGAGGGTGCATACTTTAGTGGGTTGAATTTCAGAGAGATAAATTGCGCCGCTTTTAGCCAATTTCTTTTAGGGCAATATTCCGGAACACTTTCATGCGATGACTACATAAACTATTTTTATAACAGTTGCTTGACCAATTTTGATGTATATAAAACCGGCGTGAATGCCTCTACGAAGCGTTTTGGTTCTCAACAAAACACTCAGGAGCTTTTAATATAACTCCTTCACAAAAAAGTATGTCCAGTTTTTGCCCATTTTTCTTGCAAAGACATTTTCTACTCGACCAACTTTTCTGATGATCTTGCGCAGGGCTGATCCTAATAAGGAGCGAACGGGTACTTTCATTTTCAATCTATTTTAATGTTGTTTTCATGAGTATACGTCCACACCACTTAATAATCCAAAATAACTTAATTTTCTTCTAATGTCATACTACGTTCAAAAAATTCTAGACGCGTTGCGAATGACGCCCTGCTTCATCTAGCTGCAGTTGTATCCCTCTGTGTTCACGCAAGGAAAGGCGTAAAATTAGAGTGACATATTTTTGTTTCAAACCAATAACATAGCAATGGTAGCATGCATACAGGAAACCTTGCATACTGCAACGAATAGGGCAATAAATATTTTATTGGTCAAGGTTGAATGCGTAGGGTTCTCAACCCGTCGGAGGCAAACTTGCGCCTCTGGAAGTTTATTTATTTATTTATTTATTTATTTATTTATTTTTATTCATTTATTTATTCATTGTTTTATTTATTTATTTATTTATTTATTTGATGCCTGCTTGCCTGTTCATGCATTACAGAAGGGAGATACATAACACTAAGCATTAAATATGAGACAAAATAACAAAATAATTCTACAAAGCGCGCCGAAAATCGTCAATATAAACAGTTAATGCAATCATACGTGGAAGATAATTACACTGCAGTATTGATGTAAAATAAAATGAATCGCGCAAGGCGTCACCTTTAAAGGAAAGTTAATAATTTGCTTTAAGCTCGCGGTCCCACTTTGCGATATGTAGAATGGCTCTTGGACATACTTCTCCCCTTCTTCTCCAGTTTTCGAATGGTAGATATTACGAAAGAAGTTCAACCTGTGGTTTCGTCTGTGATCTTTCACGTCCTGCCATTTCAGTTTACTTTTACTTTCTCTCATGCTAAGTTGAGCGTGCCAATTACCTAATACGAATCGCACTGACATATTCTGTATGTTTTCGAGCGTATCAACCAGCTCTTTGGTGTAGGGATCCACGAAAACACATGCGTACTCCAAGATTGAGCGCACATGAGTGAAATACGGTTGTTCTTTTCAGTTAAATGGGGGTTCACTGAAATTTCGTCTCAGAAAGCCATAAACACATGCAGCCGTAACTTTTATGTTGTGAACCTGCGTATTTAACCTCTAACCACTCCCTAAATAAACTCCTAGATATTTATATTCCACGGCCGTTGTCACAGCAGCATAATTTACGGTATACGTATTCACTTGGAATGAAGGTTTTCTTGTAAAGGTGCCGTTAACACACTCTTTAACATAAAAACTTTTCTGAATCAGCACACCAGGATGTTATTAAATTCGAATAAAGCTGCAGGTATACGGAATCACGTTCATTCGCTATAGTCCGGTAAACTACACAGTACTTTTGAACAAAGCTATAGGGCCAATAGTAATAACAATGCAAAAACCGATTCATTCAGTTCATAGGATGAAATGTACTACGCAGAAGGTGATATGGAACACCATCATTTGCTTTCTTGCAGTCAAGAATATACAGTCAACCACTTTAAGCTTATCTATTGCAAGAGCCAAATCGTGCGTGAACTCAACAATCTGCGTTGAGCAAGAAAATCCTGACAAAATCGCGTGTTTGCTAGGATGCTGGCGATTATGTTTAACCAAATGAGTCATATCCCAAGAGTACATGAGCTCACCTTCAAACATCGGAACTAAATTAACAGCTAGGCTCCGTCAGTGACAAGGCTCTGTTGTTATAGCAAATTTAAAGTAATTCTTTTTCTAAATAGGCAGTCGTAAAATCCCATGAAGTAACATAGTGCAGGGCATGAAGTTGATCCTACCAATGCGCGAACGAGTCTCTTCTACGTTTATCACCAACAACATAGTGCAACGTTGCTTGTTGCAGTTTAATTGTAAGCAGAATATATGGTGGCGGTTTAGCTCCTGCGTGGTGGCCGCTTGCTCGACGCCCTTGAAGGCCAGTTATTCTGTTGAACCATCTCCATCTCGGATCGGACATCTCTGCCGGGTCGATGTCTCCAATGCTCTCCATTTCTTGAGAGGGCGAATAGCGTCGAGCTGATGCGTCGACGAAGCCGGCAGCAGAGGCGTGGTAGCGGCGATTACTGGCGAGGCTTAGCTCACCCGTCGGTGTGGCACAGTCTTCTTGTGGCAATAAATGACATTTCGATGGCCTAAAAGGTTCCCTGCTAATGTCCAGTGAGTCCTTGCACCTTGCCCGTTTACCGAGAACACTCACTACTGTTTGACAAACGATGTTCGTTCATTTAAAACGTAGAAACACGGAGCGGATGGAAAACACGTCCCCGTCGTTTGGCTCCCTAACGGCTTTTTCTCCCCCCATGAAAAAACCGGTCGGTCTCCTTCCAAACAAGTCTGTGCATGAATTCTCGGCGCCCAGGCGCGTGCCGTTGTTCGGCTGTATGCCGTTTGCCGAAAAAATAACGTATAACCAGATACCTTACGTAGGCCGGTCTCCTCTTGAACACCGGTTGCCAAATATTCTGTGGCCATTCGCTTGCCGTAATTCGGCCAAGGACAGCTAACCGAATGAAAAACGTATATTCTGGGGCCGTACGTCGGCCGGTATCCTTCTTAACACTAGTTGCCCGAAGAAAACGAATATTCTATTGCCGGACGCGCGGTTCACCATTGAAACAACGAATGCACGGCAGCCGCGCTCCGGCCGGTCTCCTTTCGCACACCAACTGCCGCAAGAATACGCATATTCTGTGGCCGGTCGCTTGCTGTGCTTCGGCCGATTACCGCTTCCCTAAGAAAAAACGGATGCCCTAAGGCCGTACTTCGGCCGTTTTCTTTCTCAACATCGGCAGCCGTAAGAGAACTGAATATCTGGCAGCCGGTTAGCTGCCGTTGTGCGTCCGTACACGGGCGGACGGAAAAACACCGAAGAGCTGGTTGCCGAATGTTGGCCGTTCAATGCATGATCAGTGGCTGCCAGAACCTGGATGCTGGCCGGACATGCCAGAAAGCGGCCATAGACGGGCCGGTCTTGGGGCACATTTTCTGTCCTCTTGGGCTGTGCTGCCTGGGTATACAAGTCCTAAAATGCAAGTGAGTGTTCTCTAAAAAGTATAATGCCAATGGCGACTTGGAGCGGTTCAAAGCACGTTTGGTAGAATGCGGATACTCGCAAGTGGTGGGAAATGATTGCGAAGAAAGCCTCTTTCCTGTAGCGAAGTTCAAGTCCATCAGAACGCTGCTGGCTATAGCTGTCGAAAAGGAGTGGAAAATCCACCATGTTGACATCACACCTGCATATCATAATGGAACACTGAAAGAGACCGTCTACAGGGAACAGCCACAATCTTCTGGTGCCCTTGAAGATGGTCAGTTATGCCTTTTGAAGAAGAATTTACATGGGCTGCTACAGTCGAGGAGAGTGGAATCTCACTTTGGACAACCTCTTAAAGTCGGAAGGGATGACAAGGTCCAAATCGGATCACAGTTTTTGTCAACCAAAAGAGGTAGCTCATCATAGGCGTCTACGTTGATGACCTCCTCATCATCGCGAAAGACGAGGCGGAAATCGCCAAGTTCAACCGCCGCTTGGGTCAAGAATTTGAGGCCATGGATCTGGCAAACGCAGATGAGATTCTTTCCATGCGAATAACGAAAGACGAAAGGGGGATCTCTTGACCAGGCGGCGTATGCCGGTGATTTCTTGGGAACTTTTGGCGTGAGGGATGCAAGGCCAGCATCATCTCCATTAGATCTTGGAGGCAAACACGTAAGAGGCGACAGCAGGAACCCGCCAACAGAACACCTAAAATCAAGGTACAGACAGTCGGTGCACTGCTTTACCTTGCGGTGCAAGCAGTCGGTGCATTGCTTTACCTTGCTGGAGGTACAGGCCGGAAATAGCTTTTGCCACTGCTTACATGAGCACGTTCAACAAGCCCGCAGCAAAGGAACACTGAAGTGGCATAAAGCACATTATTCGCTACATAAAGGGGACGAAGGATGTCATTGAGTGGTTACGTATTTGCGTTGGCTGGTGTTGCTGTTTCCTGGAGCAAAAAAAAAAAACAACAACGATGCACTGGATTCTCAACTGTTAAGGCAAAATATACGGCCATGTGCCACGCCGCAGTAGAAGCACTCTGGCTTTAACATATCGTGGTGGAACTTTTCCCAAGCGAATTTGCGCAAGAACAGCAAATTTCGAAGGTGGACAATCAGGGCGCAATTGCTCTCGCATAAATAGCAAGTCATTTCAAACACACGAGACGTCGACCAGTCAAAAATCATTCTTGGCGTTTCGGCTTCCAGCACGGAAGCCTTGTTCACAATGAATGCATCACCACAAGTGGGTCGTTTAAGTGGGCCCACTTAAACGACCCACTTGTGGTGATGCATTCATTGTGAACAAGTCTTCCGTGCTGGAAGCCGAAACGTCAAGAACGATTTTTGACTGGTCGGCGTCTCGTGTGTTTGAAATGTATTCTCCCGGCCAGACGGGATTCCGTCACTTTCTCGACTTCAAATAGCAAGTAAATTTAGAGCAGAGCAAGTACATTGACCTAGAGTATTTCTCACTCAGGAAAAAAATCTAAGAATGAAGGTTGCAGCTGTACATTGAATGGAGGAATAAAGCTTTATACTACCAATCGGGTTAGGTACCCTCCGTTCAGGGTTTCTTCACGAAATATTCCAGGTGGCGTTGGTAGTGTAGCGCTGGTGACTGCAGTGCTGCTGCACCTCCGGGAAATGGGTTCATGCATTAAAGAAATGGTCAATTAAACTGTGAAACAGCGCTTGAACGAAGACAGTAAGAGAAGACACGGAGCCGAGAGCTAAACCAACTAGTCCAAACCCAAACGTTAGTAAAGATATGGTCCTGGTTGAGGGCTTCTGAGCACGTTGGGCAGGTGTGGGTTGGCATCCCGTTTTAGAGGGCCACTCTGGCTGCAGTTGAGAGGGTACCTATTTACGCGTGCCGAAAAAATATCTGCTCTTGTTTCGATAGTTGTGGATGTGGGCGTACGTATTGGTTAGGGTAATCGCGGAGGTCTTGGCGAGTTAATCAGGAGCATATATATATATATATATATATATATATATATATATATATATATATATATATATATATATATATATATATATATAGCAGAACAGAAAGGTACGGGACGAGGGACTCGGTAAAGATACATATCAAAGTTGCATGCAGTCGTCATTGCCAGTGCTATTCGGCTTTTTCTGAAATATTTAATAGGGCCGAATGACGTGTGTTTGTCACGTTTCTTTTTAATACATTGACATATAAATAAGCGAAAATATAGGTCGAGAAAAAATCCGCCGTTTTTTCCGGGAGTCTTAAAAAAGAAACGTGACAAACACACGTCATTCGGCCCTATTAAATATTTCAGGAAAAGCCGAATAGCACTGGCAATGACGTCTGCAACTTTGATATATATATATATATATATATATATATATATATATATCAGGGTGTCGAACCGGAACCGAACCGAACCGAAAACCGGAACTGAACCGGTATTTTTGCCGAAACTGAACCCGAACCCGAACCGGTTTTTTTTTGAGCACGCTGAACCCGAACCGGAACTGAACCGAAAAAAGAAATAACGGTTATCGGTTAATGCCGAAACGGTTCGATCCTCCGTTGTTGATATTGCACAGTCAGTGCAATTCAAGCATTTTTTTTACGTACCATCAACTTCGTACCCGCTCGCGCACTTTCCCCTCCAGACAGTTGAATACTATCACGCTCAATCTAACAACAGGGGAAATGAATGAGCACCAATGTAGCAATGGTCTGTTGCTGCTGGAAGCGCGAGCGTAGTGCAAGCTGACCAAACGAAATCTCATTCTCGGCAGCTTGCAGGGGATATAAAACGACTTCACCCTTCCCTAGCTGCGACTTTATTGGAGCAATCAGGCTGCAGGAGTGCTCCACTGCGCAACAGCGAAAGCCCACACCCGATGTGTGCAAACTTTTTGCATTTCGTAATTTGTTTAAAAGGTCCGACACCTGCAAATTGTTAATACTTGACAAGTGTGACCGCAGGAGCTGCTCAGTGGCTAAGCCGTTTGCTGCTGATGCGGTTTTGTCTCTTTCAGATCTGCTTTTTTTCGAAGGTGCACTTGTGCTGACTGCCCAAGTCGCTACATTACTTCTACTGCTACTCGTTCTGGAGGGGAGTACTTCTGTGGACGAATTAAAGAGCGTCTGCCTAAAAACGTCCCATCTCATGCTCCGCGGGTCGAATTTCCCTTTCATGTTGTAACAGCATAATCTGTTATTTGTAACAACATAATCTGTTATAAGATTCCGCAATGTAGCACACGGAACGATGGCCGGGGGTCAGGCGGTACGATGACATACTGATTGTAATGCACACATCCGGTATAGCTATCGCAAAAGGAATTGCAGTGGCCAGAGCAATAATGCAGCGACTGAGCGTTAACTAAAGCTTACTTTTAACAAAAGTGTGGCTACCACACTCGATAAAGTGACAGCTAACAAATTATTCAGGGTGACCAAATAATCTAATTCATTGGTAGTATTTATGTGCCTGTTGTACGATTTTTCGTTTTTGTTACAAATATAAAAAATGTGCGCCATTGGTATTAAGCGCTGGTACGCAGGCCTAAATTTAAGGCTTCAAGGTTAGCGTGATGGGCGATTCCATAGCGACGATTGCGATTTCAACAAAAAAGGAAAGGACAGAAAATATATCCCACCATCATATCTCTTGACGGTGGCTTTATGAATATTCGCTAGGACAACATGAAGTCTGGGCGAGAAACTAGGTGGTAAATCGTCGATACTTCATCTGTTTTTCTAATATCTCGTATTTCTAATATCTCGTAATCGTTTAAAGTGTGATTTGCAATTGTGCCACTGCCCTTGGGGAACAGCAGCATTTTGAATTTTTGTCTGTATTTTGATTTGACTGTTGTTTTAAACTACTAAATGTTTTTTTTCTAATTTGAGTGATAATTGAACTCACTGAACCGGTTCGCGAACCGTTTCAAGCTCCCGAACCGGTTCGCGAACCGGTTCGGTACGTGATTTTGTCGAACCGGAACTGAACCGGAACGAAATGATTTCGCCTGAACCAGAACCGTAACCGAACCGGTATTTTTTTCGGTTCGACACACTGATATATATATATATATATGGTGCTAGATTTGGCTGCGGCTTCAGGGAGCCCTGAAATTTTTCGAGGGAGCTGGTTGACCCTTTCATTGCCCCTGCCGCCCAGGCGCCCAGTTAACCTTTACGTCTCATTTGGCGTGTGTTGCACGTTGTAAAATTGCATTTCCGATAGCATCTGTAAGGTCCACTTATGAGTAGCGGCCAGGTGCCCGGGCTGCGCGTGAGAACGCGCCGCTCTGTCTGGCGACGTAGCACTGTCGACACTGCGCTGCAGCCACCGCTAATTCGTCGCGGCGTGCGCGGGAGACGGATTGTCTGGCCCTTCGCATTCCTCAAGGATAATCCCCCATTGAGAGGGCAGACGGCGGCGCCGGATTCCAGGAACGCCTGCCGGACCCGCTGGGATTACCGGCGTCTCCATTGTTGTCGCGCCCTGGTCAACATGACGCACTGTCGCCGTCTTTCGTTTTCGCCCCGCGGGGTCGCTCGAACTTGCTCGTCTACGAGCGTGCCGTTGACCCGAAGGTGGCGGCGCCTCAATGAATATTCCGTGGCGTGCTGAGTGACAGCTGTCTACGTGTATTTGGGCACGCCCATACGCGTGTACGAACGCTACAGGGGCGTTCCCGAGAGAGTGTGATCTCGAGGTTATATAAGACCCAACTTGGCCGTTGGAAATCGTTCTCGTCTGAGCGCTGAGCTGGCAGTTCCCGGCGAGACAAGGAGTCTCGACCGTTAACGCTAGGTTGGGATTTAGGAGCCCCCTAGTCGAAGTTAAGATCGCGTCGGAGGTTCAGGGTGCAGCGCCGCACCGGGCAACTAGACGGATCTTGCGGCGAGACAGAGTCTCAGCCGTTGTTTCTCGAGCGGTTTGTGTACGCTCCGAGAATAGGAAGAGTTAGACGAAGTTGAGGAGCTCGAGTGATTTGTGCGCACTCGGAGCTAGCTTCTAGCTGAAGTTTGCAGTTTTTCCTTTATTATTCATGTAACCAGTTTTCCCACTGTAAATAGCTGCATATAAACCATTCGTCTCATTTAATCAACCCCAACGCCTTGAGTTCGTCAATTGGACCGCCGCCTCCAAGAACTTCAACACCATCGCCCTGCCAGCCTCCTGCCAAATCAACCGGAGCCCGGGCGATTGGGTTCCTGATCGACACCGGACTTCGGGGGAACGAAAATTCACTGGCGCAGCCGGCAGGATTTGGCAGAAGAAACCACCAGGCCACAACCACGGGCAGCAAGCGGACGCAAGCCCGCCTTCATCGGCAGCAGCCGAGCTCCGCGCGGAGTGGAGCGGCAGAGCCAAGCCAGCGCCCGGAGCCAGCGACGCGGCAGCCGACCACCGAATGTGCGGGTGAGTGGGATTTCTTGCGCTTCGTTGTGGCGGTGTAGGCTGAGTCTGGGGTTGCATGGTAGTCACGCGGAGCATGCAGACGAACATGGCGGAAGGAGACGGAAATCGTCAAACACATGAGGCGCCACCTCAAGGGGGAACGGCGGCAGGAGGGGTGGTCCAAGTGGAGTCTGAAACAATAATCCTTAAACGAATGGAGTTGGAGTTTCAGGAGCGAGAGAGAAAAGAAGCGCGCGAGGCGGAGGAAAGAGCGCGAGAGGCGGCGGAGCGAGAGAGAAAAGAAGCGCGCGAGGCGGAGGAAAGAGCGCGAGAGGCGGCGGAGCGAGAGAGAAAAGAAGCGCGCGAGGCGGAGGAAAGAGCGCGAGAGGCGGCGGAGCGAGAGAGAAGAGAGGCGCGAGAATCGGAAGAACGCATGCAAAAACTGAAGCTCGAATCCGATGAGCGGCTGCGAAGGTTGGAGCTGGAGACGAGGGCTGGCACGCAAACCCCTACGGGCTCGGTCTCAGACGACGGTAGACGGCCGGGCTTAGACCCGGTCACTCAGTGCGCAAAGGTCCTGAAAGGGCTTAAGCTGCCGTGCGATGCGGACATTCCGTTGTGGTTCGACGAAGTTGAAAGGTTGTTCGTGACGTACGGGGTGCCGGAGTCGAGTCGGGTCCATTTAGTGGTACCGGCGTTGTCGGAACGGGTGAGGTACATGTTACGTGGACTCGGGGACAGTGAGTGCAATGACTACGAAGCGGTAAAAAAGGCCGTGCTGCAGGAGCTTAGGCTAAGCCCCGCAGAATACCTAGACCGATTTGCAAAGGCAGCGAAACGTAACGACGAAACCTGGTCGCAATTTGCCTCCCGCGTCGGCACCCAGTTTGACTACTACCTGAAATCGAGGAAGGTCGAAACAAAAGAGGAGGTAGTGGCCCTCATGGTGGCCGATAGAATGAAGAACAGTTTGAGCGCTGAGGGACTGGAGTACGTTCGCCTGCGCGAAGCAGAGACGTGGCTGAAGCCGCCAGAGATAGCTAACGTGCTGCAAACCTTCGAGCAGGCCAAGGGGAGAGGCTCCGCTGTTGGGCGCAGAGATCAAGTGCCCCCGCGCAATACCAACAGTGGCAAGCGAATGTGGATTTGTAGCGTCTGTAAGGGAGAGGGCCAACACTTCCGGCTGTGCCCGAAAATTGCGGAGAAGCCAGGAAACCCAGGGCGAAGCGCGCACGTGCAGAGGGTGATAGTAGAGGACGCAAGTGCAGTGCAGGCTCAGGATGCCGGCTTCACGAGCGGGGGGCAGCGAATTCTCGTGGCCGAGGTAAATGCGCTCGGAAGCATTGATGAGCTGAGAAAGTCTAGACTACAGCACGTGGAACTCGACTGTGCAGGCAAGACAGTTACCGCGACGATCGACACGGGAAGCGAAGTTACGGTGGTACGAGAAAGTCTAGTCCCGCAGGACGCTATGCAGCCATCGGGCACCATCAGGCTAGTTCCAGCATTTGGCGAGTCGGTTAGCGCGAGAGTGGTCAGCCTGCCTGTGAGTTTGAGGCAGGCCGTGTCGGTGGTCGGGAGCCCCAAGGTGCAGCTAATCTGTGCTGTCACCAACAATCTCGCCGAGGGACTAGACTGTTTGCTTTCGAGAGAGGATTGGGAGCTGCTGACGAAATGTCACCCCAACCGGGAGGCGAACAGCACGGCTGAAACTTTCGCCTCCTCAAGAGGGGACTGCGAGGTCGGCACCGGGGCGATCTCGGAACCGGCGGCTGCCGTGTGTGAGATTACGGGAGAGACGGCACCCGAAGCTCCGGCCGAGGAGATTGATGAGGCAGGCGAAGTTGAGGGCCCACGGGCAAGGCTACTGGCGTCTCAGCTGACTGATGACAGCCTAAAGAAAGCTTGGGCCGACGCGAAAAGAGGGAAAGCGGGCATGTTTGTCTCTGACGGGTTGCTGTTTCATAGGGACACTATAGCCGGCGCGAAGGTAACGCAACTTGTGCTGCCCTCAGAGAGACGCGCGGAGGTACTTTTGCTGGCCCACGAGTCACTATGGGGAGGCCATTTAGGCCCCAAAAAGACGAAGGCTAGGATAAAATATAGCTTTTTCTGGCCCGGCCTAGAGGCAGACGTATCCCATCACTGCCAAACATGTCATGGCTGCCAAATCCGGGCAGATAGACGGCTCAGCGACCGGGTCCCTATTGTTCCCCTAACAAGGCCCGACCACCCATTCCAGGTAGTAAACGTGGACATCATCGGTCCCCTGGACGTACCGTCGGGTCGGGGCCACAAGTATGCGCTTTGTCTGGTTGACCTCTGCACACGCTGGCCCGAAGTCGTGTGCTTGCGGTCACTTACGGCGAAAGCAACTTGCGAGGCTCTCCTGACAATATTCAGCAGGACTGGCATCCCTGAGTTAATATGCTCTGACCAGGGTACTAACTTCACGTCCCAACTGACACAAAGCTTTTTGGAAAGGTTGGGCTGCGCGCCACGCTTCTCGACACCGGAACACCCGGAGAGCAATGGCACGGTGGAGCGTTGGAATAGGGTACTTAAGAACATGCTGTTCCACGTCATCGAGAAGGATCCAAGGAACTGGGATAGACTAGTACCGTTCGTGTTGTGGGCCTACCGAGAGGTCCCGCACGACACTACCGGAGTCGCCCCGTTTCGCATGCTATATGGCAGGAACCCCACAGGACCGCTTGCGATCCTCCAGCACAGTTGGACAGGGGAACTGCCTGTACCGGGCACATTAAAAGAGGAGCCAGCGAAATACCTACGGCAGCTGCGCGAGCAGCTAGAAGTAGCGGCGGAAGTGGCGGGGCTCACGGCGAGCGCGCGCCAGGGCAGCTACGCACAGGCGTACAATAGGACCGCGCGTAACAAAACGTTCAGCGTGGGCGAACAGGTCCTTTTGTTCGACACGGAGGGTAAACGTAAGACGGCCCCGAGATGGTTGGGCCCATTCACGGTTGTTGCACAGGAGAGGCAGCATTCATACCGTCTCGACATGGGGGAAAAGAGAACTTCGGTGGTGCACGCGAACCGCCTGCGGCCTTACTACTGTCGCGTCAGTCACGTGGGGGTAGTGTTCGATGAAGATAGCGAGTTTGGGGACGTAGAGTGCGCCCCGCGCTTTATGCCGCCGTGTCGAAGTGCCCTCCCCTTACCGATCGAGAAGTTGTCACACTTAAGCGAGCGAGAGGGCTCCGAAATTGCAAGCGTATTTGCAAAACACGCCGACCTGTTCGATGGAACGCCAGGACTCGCCGCGGTGGGGCAACACCGAATCGAGCTGCAGGGAAGTTATGAGCCAAAGAGGGCTTTTCCTTACCGTGTTCCGGAGCTGCTCAGGAAAGAAGTCACCCACCAGGTAGACGAACTGTTAGAATTGGGCCTCGTTTACCCAGTGGAAAGTGAGCATGCTCACCCGGTCGTTTGCGTCGGAAAGAAAGATGGGTCGTGGAGAATGTGTATTGACTACCGCAGGCTAAATGCCGTGACTCGCGCCGATGCATTTCCTATGACTCCACCGCAGGAGCTGATCCTGAAAGTGGGTCACTCGAGGTTTATCACAGTCATAGACTTGCGGAGGGGCTACTGGCAGGTGCCGGTAGCGCCGGAGAGCCAGCACCTAACCGCCTTCGTCACGCACGACGGGCAGTACGCGTGGCGCGTCATGCCGTTTGGTCTCAGAAATGCGGCAGCAACATTTCAGAGGATGATGAACACGTTGCTCGCCAAACACCGGTCCTACGCCACGGCCTATCTGGATGACATTGCCGTCTTCTCCTCTTCATGGCAGGAACACCTTAGGCACGTGGACACTATCCTCGGCTTGTTGACGGACGCAAGGTTAAAGGCGAGCGTTGAGAAGTGCCAGGTAGCTCAGGGCCGCATTAAGTACCTCGGCCACGTAGTGGGCAGCGGAACGCACGGTCCTGATCCGGAAAAGCTGGCCGCAATCAGAGGTCTCGTACAACCAAAGACTAAGAAGGAGCTTCGAAGCCTCCTTGGCCTTTGCGGATATTACAGAGAGTACGTCAACAACTACGCGGAGGTAGCTGAGCCGCTAACGTCCCTGACAAAGCGGGGTGTACCGAACCCGATTCCTTGGAGTAGCGAGGCCGAGCGGGCGTTCGAGCAGCTAAAGGAGTTTCTTGCTCAGCCGCGGCGCTAAACACCCCTGACCCGCACCAGCCTTATTGGCTGTTTACTGACGCGTCTGAGGTGGGAGCCGGGGCATGTCTGGCGCAGATGGGGAAAGAGGGCCGCGAGAAGCCCATCGCTTTTGCCAGCCACCGTTTCACTCCAACCCAAACCCGCTGGTCAACCATCGAGCGCGAGGCGTTTGCCATCATTTGGGCATTGAAAAAGTTCGATTATTGGGTTTTTGGGGCAGAAGTCAATGTCGTGTCTGACCATAATCCTCTGTCTTACCTGACGACCTGTACGCCTCATGGGGCTAAATTGTCAAGGTGGGCATTAGCCTTGCAACGCTACAACGTTGTGGTTTCTCACAGGAAGGGAGCAAACAACGCGAACGCGGACGCTCTGTCGCGCCTTCACAATGTTGCTTGGGGGGGCCACCATTGAATTGCCTCCCAGCCTTAACACCGCCACGACGGACGTGAACGTTCCCGTTCACCCGTCCTTTTTCGTTGGTGGTGTGTGTGTGTGTGTGTGCCGCGGTTGTGCGCGACGAGATGCCTTGAGTGCTCGATCCGTGCACCGAATTGATCGACCCGCGCACCGAACTGAACTTTCTGTGCACCGCAAGTGAGCGAAAACGCAGCTGAACATTCTTGAAGGAACGTTATCATGCTACGCCGTCACGGAGAACATTTGCGCGCGTGCGCATAGTGGCAATGCAAACTTTCTTAACGTTTTATTTTTGTTGACTGCAAAGTTGCCCGTGTTCTTAACCAGTTCTTATTCCTTTTGTTCTTGTTGTCGAGTGCCGGAATTATTGTGCGTGTTTGCGGTTATAGCGTGCATCAGTGTTTTAGGTTGAGTTGTCTCGTTGTTCGTGCCGTTTACGCGCTCCGGAGACACGACCCAATTTCTTTTTACTCGCACTTAGTGTTGTTAGCATTTTTTTTTTTTTGTGTGTGTGTTTCCGGTTTGCTAGAGTATTCCGCCCCTGTTGACGGCTAGTGAATAGGTTGCCTCTGTAGTTTAGGCTAGAGGGAGTTGGATCAGCTGGAGAAATAGAAGGGGGCTCATTTGTGGTTATACCTAGCTCCTTCCACGTGTTTTTTGTTTGTTTGTTTGTTTGTTTGTTTATCCCGCTGTTATTGCGGAAGGAGAGTTGAAACGAGTGGCCCTTTTAAATTCCTTTCGGATTGACTGAACCAAGAGGCCCAGTAACCCTCTTAAAGGGGGGAGTTGTAAGGTCCACTTATGAGTAGCGGCCAGGTGCCCGGGCTGCGCGTGAGAACGCGCCGCTCTGTCTGGCGACGTAGCACTGTCGACACTGCGCTGCAGCCACCGCTAATTCGTCGCGGCGTGCGCGGGAGACGGATTGTCTGGCCCTTCGCATTCCTCAAGGATAATCCCCCATTGAGAGGGCAGACGGCGGCGCCGGATTCCAGGAACGCCTGCCGGACCCGCTGGGATTACCGGCGTCTCCATTGTTGTCGCGCCCTGGTCAACATGACGCACTGTCGCCGTCTTTCGTTTTCGCCCCGCGGGGTCGCTCGAACTTGCTCGTCTACGAGCGTGCCGTTGACCCGAAGGTGGCGGCGCCTCAATGAATATTCCGTGGCGTGCTGAGTGACAGCTGTCTACGTGTATTTGGGCACGCCCATACGCGTGTACGAACGCTACAGGGGCGTTCCCGAGAGAGTGTGATCTCGAGGTTATATAAGACCCAACTTGGCCGTTGGAAATCGTTCTCGTCTGAGCGCTGAGCTGGCAGTTCCCGGCGAGACAAGGAGTCTCGACCGTTAACGCTAGGTTGGGATTTAGGAGCCCCCTAGTCGAAGTTAAGATCGCGTCGGAGGTTCAGGGTGCAGCGCCGCACCGGGCAACTAGACGGATCTTGCGGCGAGACAGAGTCTCAGCCGTTGTTTCTCGAGCGGTTTGTGTACGCTCCGAGAATAGGAAGAGTTAGACGAAGTTGAGGAGCTCGAGTGATTTGTGCGCACTCGGAGCTAGCTTCTAGCTGAAGTTTGCAGTTTTTCCTTTATTATTCATGTAACCAGTTTTCCCACTGTAAATAGCTGCATATAAACCATTCGTCTCATTTAATCAACCCCAACGCCTTGAGTTCGTCAATTGGACCGCCGCCTCCAAGAACTTCAACACCATCGCCCTGCCAGCCTCCTGCCAAATCAACCGGAGCCCGGGCGATTGGGTTCCTGATCGACACCGGACTTCGGGGGAACGAAAATTCACTGCATCTGTGTGTCCTTTTCTGTGGTTACCGACCTATTGCCTCTGTCGGTGAAGGAGCGACCTTCAGTCATGCTTGCGCCAGGCCGAGGTGTTTGTATTTACTGTGGTGACATGCAGCATGCATGAAGACGTGTTTTTCATTAGGGCTTAGTAAAGATCGTTTCCCCGAAGTCCGGTGTCGATCAGGAACCCAATCGCCCGGGCTCCGGTTGATTTGGCAGGAGGCTGGCAGGGCGATGGTGTTGAAGTTCTTGGAGACGGCGGTCGAATTGACGAACTCGAGGCGTTGAGGTTGATTAAATGAAACGGAAGTTTATAACAGGTATTTACAGTGGGAAAACTGGGTACATGAGTAATAAAAGGAAAACTTCAAACTTCAGCTAGACGCTAGCTCCAAGTGCGCACAAATCACTTGAGCTTCTCAACTTCGTCTAACTCTCATATCCTCGGAGCGTACACAAACCGCTCGAGAAACAACGGCCGAGACCCTGTCTCGCCGCAAGATCCGTCTAGTTGCCCGGTACGGCGCTGTACCCTCAACCTCCGACGCGATCTTAACCTCGACTAGGGGGCTCGCAAATCCAAACCTAGCTTTAACGGTCGAGACTCCTTGTCCCGCCGGGAACTGCCAGCTCAGCGCTCAGACAAGAACGATTTCCAACGGCCAAGTTCGGCCTTATAAAACCTCGAGATCACCCTCACTCGGGAACGCCCCTGTAGCGTTCGTACACGCGCAAGGGAGTGCCCAAATTCACGTAGACAGCTGTCACTCAGCACGGCACGGAATATTCAATGAGGCGCCGCTATCTTCGGGTCAACGGTACGCTCGCAGACGAGCAGGGGCGGGCGACCCCGCGGGGTGAAAACGAAAGACGGCAACAGTGCGTCATGCCGACCAGGGCGCGACAATGGAGACTCGTGCAGCACTTGCCCCGACGCCGGTAATCCCACCACCTCCGCGCGTCAACGCGTTCCCGGAATTCGGCGGCGCCGTCTGCTTTCTCAATGGGGGATTATCCTTGAGGTATGCGGTGGGCCAGACGACCCGTCTCCCGTGCGCGCCGTGACGAATTAGCGGTGGTTGCAGCGCAGTGTTGGCAGTGCTACGTCGCCAGACAGAGCGGCGGGTTCTCACGCGCAGCCCGGGCGCCCGGCTGCTAATCTCATAAGTGGACCTTACAGGCTTCTACTAATCTTTTTATTTAGATATTTTACTCTGATTCGCCGCCTCAGTAGTGCTTTCGAGCCATTATGTGCCTGGGTATGGGTGCAACTGTACTGCGGGCGTGCTGCTCGCGGGGAGAGGCTCGGTTCGGCGAGGTAGCATGGTAGCATCCTGTGTAGAAAATCTCAAATAACTCAATGGTTCCCTGCCTGGTGGGGTATTTCGAAGCTGGGTGAGTTGATTGTGTCGATAGGCCGCGACGATGTCCTCGCAGGTAGCACAGAGCCCTGTGTTGACTATGCGGGCATGCGCTGGGCAGATCAAGGCGAATTCGGAAGTAGTATTTCGAGTGCGTTAATCTTCCCATTGTGTTTATGGGTAGGTGTACGTTGAGCCGTCAACGAACAGCGCGGATCTTTCTACGAAGCCGTTAAATGGAAAAAAGACATGGATTGCGAGTACTTGGGACTGAAAAGTTTGTGCTGAGCGCTTCGTTCTTCATAAATAGCCAGCATTTAATCAAAGGGGAGTGTTGTATATGCACGAACATCGGATGGCGCCAAGAGTGTTGCAACTCTTATGCCTGCGCAAGAGGCTCCGTCACTCACCCTAAGCACCGTCCTCGCTTTTGTTTTCGTGCGTGCGGGCGTATTACCTTACGCCATCGCCCTTGTGCGTATTACGGGAACCGGCCCACTCGTTGCAGCCAACTCGTCCTAGGAAAACTGGTCATAGCGAAAATGGTCAAAGAGGGCGTCTCGTTCTAGGTGATCCCGTACTAGGAAAAGTGGTAGCACTGACCTTCTCGTGCTAGGAAAAGTCGTCTCGCGGTTCCATTTTTGGCCGATGTCGAGGAAATGGGGAGAGCAAGTTAGTGGCTTCTAATCTTATAATTACTCCCAGGTTGACCCCTTCAGAGTTCGGGGGGTCCTCTGCTTTTGTTAGTTTGCAGGCGGTGGTTGAAATGTTTTTTCTATTTTTTAACACATGTTCCTCTGTCCCCTTCTTATTTCCCTTCTTGATGCCAAAAAAAAAATCAGTTTTTTACTGGGTAAGGGGTTTCTTTTCAGGTTTATTTTTTTCTTCTCCTTCCAAAAAATATTCGTCACCTTTTCTGTGGAGGGGGGGTCGACTTTTTCTCTTTTTTTGCGTTTTCTTTTCTTTATTTTTTTTTTTTGCGTTATCTTTTGAAGCTTTTTGCCTGCATGTGTATATATCTATAAAAAAGGCAAAATGTTGGCCTCTTCTTTGTTTGCAGGTGGTGGTTGAAATTGGCTTTTCGGTTTCAGCACAACTTCCGGTTTCTTTTCTTGCTTTTCGTCTCCTTCTAAAAAAATATTCTTCACACTAATTTGTGTGAGTGTGTGTGTGTGTAGGAGGGGGGTGGGGGTCAACTTTTAAGTCCAGCATTGACTTTCGCTCCCATATATAGGTGATATGAAGACTAACAAAACGAAAGTTACCCAGCTTGACAATCATCGTTTTTCCGCAGGCATGAAAACAAAAGATCACAATACTAAAAAGCGAAAACACAGAACGAAATCGCAATTCCAGTAGAGCGTCGTCACTTACTTACCAAAAATAAAAAAAAAATGTATTAGAAAAAACAGAACGGGCAAACTAAATCTAATATAAAAGGCTCACGTAATTACCTGCACAAAGAAAAAAATAAGATACGCTGTCTGGCTGGCGCGTTCAATGTTTACACATAAGATGAGAAATATACAAGCTTTTGTACTCTTTCATTTTAACATGATAGACGAAAAGCGTAAATTGTGTCGAGTTGGCCGAGTGTCCAGTTGCCCTAGGTTACGAGTTTCCCTAGTGCGAGATGGCCTATGACGACTTGCCCTATGCGACGAATTCACCTATGACGAGTTGGCTGCGACGAGTTCACTTTTGACGAGTTCTCCTAGACCCGCGTATTACATTCCAGTAAACAAGATGGGGGCTTGATGGCCGCATGTCGTTTGCTTCTATACTCGGTGACAACTTAAGAACGGCACCAGAAGTTGCCGCTGTGCCTTATCACCGTAGCCGGATGTTTCTCCGCGCGGCGCAAGTAGGGCGTTACTAAGGGTATTTTGAACATGGCGTGAGCTGTTCCTGTGATTTTTGGACTTGATATGCTTATAAACGACTCCAATGACGACAAACAAACTGCGTGAGACAAGACAGACGATATCACGCATTCGTAGCAAACCCCTTTCAAAACGCGCGCGCAGTGACATCACGGGTCCGGCGCTTTGGCGGAATGATACACTACATGAGGTGGTGCCGTTCTTGAGTTGTAACCGAGTATAGCTCCTCGCGAAGCCGCCGCAATCTGGGCTCTTCGCATGGTGGTCATGCTGCACACTCCACAAAAACTTGTTAACATAGCTTGCATCAGCTCGCTTCGGAACCCTAGCAGCTAAAGGCGATCCGCGCCATATATGGAACTTCTGAAACTTCTATAAACTCTCCAGCTTTGTCCCACAACAAATTTAGCACATCAGATTAACTCTACTTTGTTGTCTGTTGTCTTGTCTGCAAGGTCCAGTGCTCAGAGCTGCCTAACATGGTTCTTAAAATGTCTTCAAGAATTTTCGCGAAGCTATCAAGACCTAACCAAGCAGTGGGCTCAAGCAATCGCATCGAAAAACAGGAAATAAAGCGGATGTTTCTTGTTTCGTGTTTGTATTGTATCATGTTATTTTGCACCTCACGCTTCTATTCTTGTGGGTACCGTTAGCAGTTTGGAAATCTTCCTTATTCAGGTTTGCATAGAGGTTTGCTTCTGGCTGCATAGCATTCGCTTCCGGAATTCGTAATGGCTGAGTGCAAAAAAGGGGCATATCCGAAACTTGAATCGTTTGAAAATGCAAATACATATCAAATCTTGTGCTGCATAAACAGGAACCGACGCAGGCGAGGCAAACTAAGCAACTGGGCTAGTTGGTAGCACTTCCAACAGCTCGCACATCGGCGCTCGTCTTGTTGGCTTCTTGGTCCGTATCTCTGCAGTCATGCTCGGGCTGTTTTCGCACCAGCCACACCGAAAAGGGACGTCAAGGCTAAATTACGTGTTTACGTCGCCTGCGGCCTAAACTCCCTGTGCGGTGTACGACACGTCACTCAAAACACTAGGGGTGGGCGATTGGTCGATTAACAATTCCGATTAATCGATCAATGCTTTAGTCACGATTAATTTTTTTTTATTCGGTTAATCGGTTGAAGTGTACTGCGCCACGGGAGAAAGGCCTGCTGTCTTCAACCCTGCGTGCGACTCAGCGGTTTTTTTTTTTTGCGTTTTCTACGCTCCAAGTACCAGCGTTCTTCTTTCCATTAGCGGCCGCCACCATCACATACCGCGTTGCTTTTGTCCAGATCGTAGCTGTCAGTTCCGCAGGCGAAGGGGGAACGCCGTGCTGTTCACGCCGCGCATCTCTGATCCGATAATGCTTCTTGGGGGCTCGTTTAACCGACACATGCTTCCGCATCGGGGAACCCTCCCAGCGGAAGGGATCGGCGGCGGCCGTTTGAAGAATTTACACTCTCAAAGAGTAGATTGTTCAGCACTATTGTACGCTGGCCAACGAACCCTGCGTCCCAAGATGTTTTCCCAAAAATACCGCCCGCGACGATCTCCGTCTCCCAGCGAGAAAGCTGTGAGATGCGCTTCCCGACAACAGCACTCACTAGCGGGGACTCACATGTGTCGAGACGTCGCTATGCGCTGTATATTGGCGCCCTGAACTTTTTCCTGACACGCGTTTTTGCGCCTCGTCAATTATCCGTGGACCTCCCGGGAACAGAGCTGCCTTTGATGCTTGCCGCGCATGCGCTTTCCTAGTAGCGCTCTGCTGATGGTGGCATTCTCCTTGCAGTGTTCGGCCGGTGCCGACATGGACAGCTATACCAGCATAAAAGGCAAACTCGTGGGGAAATTTGGATTCAAAGTAAATTGTAGGGGCGAAGTTTGCAATCCGAAGCAAGTTCATTGCCTACAATGCAAAAAGGCTTTTACCTACTGTGGAAGCGTCAGCTCGCTTCAATACCACTTGCGAGCGAAGCACCCAGGGCAGCCACTGCAGCAGGAATCCTCGCAGAAAACGCAGACCACAATCGACGCCTACACCGCAAGGCCCTTTTCAACGACAAAGGAAGAAAGCATCGCACAAGCCGTTACTACCTGGATTGTGTCTTCTAGCCGTCCTCTAAGCATTGTTGAAGATGACGTATTAGCGAACGTTCTAAAAGTTGTCTCAGGTTCACCATGCTACCAGCCTCCGTCCCGTCATGCACGGGTGCTAGGGTGGACGCCTTATAGAACAGGAAGAAATCTGACGTTCAAGAGGAACTTTCTACTGCCAGTTTCGTCGGCTTAACGGCTGGCTTCTGGACTTCTGTGGCCAACGATGCCTACCTCGGTGTGACGGCTCAATGGATAGACGATGACTGGGTGCTGCGATCAGCAACACTCCAGGTGAGACACGTTCCGAAGCGGGGTGTAGGAAAAAATGGTCCTAGAAAAAATGGTCCCGGAAGAAATGGTCCCAGAAAAAATGGTCCCAAATCCAAGGTAGGGAAAAATGGTCCCGGAAAAATTGGTCCCGAAGCCAAGGCATGAAAAAGTCTTGTTCGAGTAAAGCCGGTTAATCGAACCAAGAACGTTTGTCTTGCTAAAATGAACGAGGTATTAAGGAAAAATATAGAAATGTTCAGTTTCTAAAAACACCCGGAAAAAATTGAAGACGGCACCAATCTAAAAATGCAAGCGCTGCGCTAGATTGTTGACTACCCATGTTAAGCGAAAATAAAAATATAATGGCTATTTAAAACAAGCAAGCACACAATAATTCGGTCGCCGAAATGTTTGCGCACGGAGGTGTCCGTGCAGCGCAACGGTATCCATACACCGATATGTACGTACACCGAAATGTCTGCACCGAAACGTCCTGCACCGATATGCCTTGCACCGAAATGTCCTAGACCCGGGACGACGCTGTGCACTTCTTTGATGGAGCTCCCACGGCTTCCTGTGCAATTTTCACCGATACTGACGAAACCTCGCAGCGTAGAGTTCTATGACCTTCCAGGCACTGAGATGGCTGTGTTCGACTAAGCTACTAAACCAACGGTTCCAGGCCTCGCAGTTGCTTGTGCGGTTTTAATCAAATTACTTGCATTAAAATGTTTAATCCATGCTAAGCCCTACCATCCATCCATCCATCCATCCATCCATCCATCCATCCATCCATCCATCCATCCATCCATCAAAGCGTCCGCCCGTCCGTCTGTCTACCCAATTTTCTTTGTTAAATTTTAGCCTCCAAAGGCGTATTAACGCCTTTGGAGGCTAAATGGGAACATTAAAGCATTCCGTCTTTCTCAAACCTTTAGCTAAAACGCAAAGGGACAAAATCAAACCGCAACAAAGTTCAGATCGGACTAACTTGAAGGGAAACACGTTGGCTGGGCCATGGGACCATTTTTCCCTAGATGGTCACTGGGACCATTTTTTCGGGACCATTTTTTTCCGGTACCATTTTCTCCGGGCCATTTTCTCCAGGACCATTTTTTCCGGGACCATTTTTTCCGTTTCCGTCCGGAGTGGCACACGGAGTATCAATATGCCAGTGAAATATTGGAGGCTGCCATTTAGTGGGGCATAGATGCTAAAGGGGTGCACGGATAATGCCCGAAACATCTATCTTGGGACAGGGTGGAGAAAGCGAACTTTCAGAATTTTAAGTGCACAGCTCATACTTTGCAGCTGTGTACAGAAGGCGCTCGGCGTAACTGCATGGCGTGGAACGGCTTCTTGCGATTTGTCAATGCGTACGCGTTGTGTGTCATTTTAAGCATAGCTCAAGTCACCAGGCGGTTCTTTCAAAGCATGAAAGTGACCTTGGTATGCCCAGAAAGAAGCTTCAGCAAGACATCGCTACGTGCTGGAACAGCACATACGTGATGATAAACAGTATGATTGGGCTCAAGGAACCCTTTCGCCGTGCCATGGAGCGTGACTGGTAGCAAGACAAACACTCCGCACATTACAGATGTCGAATGCGACATGTTCGAGCAGCTTCGGGATACGCTCAAACCACTGCTTGATGTGACCGAACTCCTAGGAGGAGACAAATACGTAAAGGCTAGAATACATGGAGCGATCTTTCACGACGAAGTTCACGCGGCGGAAGACCAGCCGCGTCACGACGCCGAATGTTCGTCGGGCTGCGCTACATGTGGCAAAGTACGGCAGCCGCCGCCGCCTCGCCGCTGCGCTGCTATAGTGCCTAGAATATACAGTATATTCTAGGCACTATAGCGCTGCTGTCAGTGTGGCTATACGAGGCAAATACATTGAAGTGAAACACAGGAGAAGCAAAAAAAGCCGTCAAGACTATTATTATTGCTTTTTAGTTGCAAAACCCTCTAGAAAGGCGTAAAATGTTGTGTAGAAGTAGTTTTTAATGTTTTTGTCTCGCCACATCTCGCGAGACCGTTGCTATGACGACCACAAACGCCACTGCGTCAGGCTTAACAGCTAGAAAAACGCCCTTCTATCTGAAAAAATAAGACTATTTGTCGCTTGAAAATTGATGTGAGGGCAAGAGTGGGCAAATTTAATTCGAAGTAAACGGTTTAGAACACGATATCGCATTGAGGGATTAGCGACGAAGCTGTTATCGCTGTGAAGCGGGCGAAGAGGGCGCCGCCATGTGTGGCAACGCTTTGCCGCTGCCGTCGACGGCGATGAACTTTTTCTGCCCCGGCTAGATCGGCGGCGGACGATGTTTTTCCGCCGCCGGGCGAAGTTCGTCGCATAAACGCATAAACGAAGTTCGTCGCATAAACGTCTATAGTGACCCCTTATAGTGACCCCTTCATACTTTTGACCCCTTGACTGACTTCCAGGCTCCAGCTCCTGTCCGGTTCTGGAATTCTCATGGCGGTAACCGCGGTCGTTAAAATGTCAATCGTCCCCCTCCGCCGGTTTCCCAAACGAACCAAGGGAAATCCTGCTTCAAAAGCCAACATCGCTTTCAACTTTTTTGGGGGGACCGACGCATTCGTATAAATCCTCTCCCGGCCCGCTCGTCCGGTGGATACAATAGCGCGGCGAACAAAAAAGAAGAGTCCTCGGTTTCTCCCCACGCCCCTCCTGCCAACCAGCTCGGCCGTCGTGAAAACAAACCCAATAAAGGTGAACACGCTATGCCTAACGAACGATATCTAGTTAGTGGGCGATTTTGCTGGGGATAAGCAACACACGTCACGGTTATGTACCCTCCTTTGCGCAAATACCCGCACGAACCTCTTGAGGGCCTCCGCAACGTCCCTAAACCTCCAAGTAAGGTGCCCGAACTTAACACCTTATTTACACAGTGTGCTCTTGTTTTCCTTTATTTACAAACGACATCTTCGAGAAAAGTACGTTTATTTTATTTAAAATTCATCAAAATGTAACATACACTATAAGTATTGGACTATTTTATACCTGGAGAAAAGTTTTACGGCACATTTTCCACATCCAGCAATTAGATTCGCCACATATTCAACTGCGCAACGTAACAACACTGCGCTCAAGAGAGCAACACCAATTATCATCCTAAATTTCGCAGCTGTGTACAACCAGTAAACGTGGAAAAATCAAATAGAGCCCTGTAATGTGATTGGACATATTCATTCATCAGTTTTCGATCGCTCTTATTATTCAGGTCGCCGGCAGCCATACTATTTCTGGAATTTAAAGGCGATTATGTTATACGAGTATTTAATTGTGCTGTAACAGTGCGAGATTGAAGTGCCGGTTTTGTAGTGGTAACTATGGCTACAATAGAAATTCGTTGCACGAAGCTGCCTCCGAATAATTTAGACAAAGTTGCCTGCATTGTTGCTCGGTGAGGTAGCACAAACCTTATCTGTGTCTTTATACGTACGCATAAGCAACACACGCTACGGGTATGTACCCTCTTTGACGAAAATATCCGAACGAACCCCTTGAGGGCCTCCGCAACGTCCCTAAACCTCCAACTGGAACTTTAATGACGAAACACAAAAATAAAAAAATAACGTTGATGTGATACAGGACAGCAGCGGCAGAAAAGATATCCGTCATTTTATTGCTGTGTGATGAGATAGTTGTTGGCGTCATGAGATCATTCACTGCAGGCGAACAGACAGCCTTATCGTCTGCAGTGAATGATATCATGACGCCATGGCGTAGACACGCACGCACAGAATAATAGAAGTAAAACGAGAACAAAGCTACAAACGCCAACAAAGAATCGTGAGCCTTATTTCGGAAAGCGGGGCACCCTGGCACAGCAGACGACAGACGATCTAAAACCGGATTACTGGTATTGACAACGATGAACCACGGGGATACTTTTCTATGATTCGTATGAGCTGTTATGCAACTATTTGTGGCTTCATAAACTATCGACAACAGAGGTTTCCTGGTCGTCGGCTACCTCATTTGCAGGGTGCCGAACCGGAACCGAACCGAGCCGAAAACCGGAACTCCACCGGTATTTTTACCGGAACTGAACCCGAACCCGAACCGTTATTTTTGAGCACGCTGAACCCGTACCGGAACTTAACCGAAAAAAGAACTAACGGTTACCGGTTCATGCCGGAACGATTCGACCCTCCGTTGTTGAATTGCGCAGTCAATGCAATTCAGGTCTTTTTTATTTCACGTACCATCAACTTCGTACCCGCTCGCGCACTTTCCCCTCCAGACAATTGAACACTATCACGCTTTATGTAACAACAGGGAAAATGAATGAGCACCAATGTAGCAATGGTCTGTTGCTTCTGGAAGCGCGGGCATAGTGCAAGCTGACCAAACGAAATGTCATTCTCAGCGGTTTGCAAGGGATGTAAAACGACTTTTCCCTTCCCTATAGCTGCGACTTTATTTGGAGCAATCAGGCTGCAGGAGTGCTCCGCTGCGCAACAGCGAAAGCCCACACCCGATGTGTGCAAACTTTTTCCATTTCATAATTTGTATAAAAGGTCCGACACCTGCAAATTGTTAATAAGCCGTTTGCTGCTGACCACAAGTGGCCTCGATCTCCCTTCCCCACTACCGTTTTTCTGAATTATCACCAGCTGGTTAAAATAACTGTAGGAGGGTTTGTAACTGGGCTAGTTGGTTCATTGCATGAAATTTAACAGCGCAGGGACGGGACTAAGAGCAGAGGCGACAAACACGGGCGCTGACTAACAACTGTTTATTTTTGGAAAGAAAGAACATTTATATGGGTACAAAAAAAAACAAAAAGTTAAAATACTATTTGCCGGTCAGCAACAAAAGCTGCGCCTCGAAGCAGGACATTACGGGGCATCATAAGCGCCATTTCTTTTTTTTTTTTTTTCAAATGTGTTTACACGGAAAACAACAAAAAAGAAATGGCGAATCACTTTGTTTTAAAATATTACTGAAAAAGTAATTCAAACAGAGTAAGTAAATGACGCACCAAAACGTGGATATTGCTCTATACTTTTCTTTGCCCTG
The DNA here is from genome assembly GCF_048455015.1 of Haemaphysalis longicornis. Classification (NCBI taxonomy): domain Eukaryota; kingdom Metazoa; phylum Arthropoda; class Arachnida; order Ixodida; family Ixodidae; genus Haemaphysalis; species Haemaphysalis longicornis. The sequence continues at coordinate 130,663,220 of NW_027526422.1, forward strand.
CCTTTCACAACCAAACTTGTCATCAATGCGAAGGAAGTGAGTTTTTGAGGGCAGTACAGTGGACAAGTTCCGTTTTTTTACTGATACCAATAACAACAGATATGTCAGGGAAAACTCTTAAGGTGCGCACTTAATCCCTTGGCAAGAAACTTCAGCCCTCGACCTTGTCTTGGAAGCAGAAACAGTACTTAATAAAGCAGATCACACGTGCAGAAAGGCCCATTCGCCCAGCGATCATGTTTTCTGCTTGTTCTGCAGTTTTCTCTCTATCAGATATGCTTTTTTTTTTCGAAGGTGCACTTGTACTGACTGCCCAACTCGCTACGTTACTTCTACTGCTACTCGTTCCGGAGGGGAGAACTGCTGTGGACGAATTAAAGAGCGTCTACCCAAAAAAGTCTCATCTCATGCTCCGCGCGTCAAATTTCTTTTTCATTTTGTAACAGCATAATCTGTTATAAGATTCGGCAATGTAGCACACGGAACGATTTACGGGGGTCAGACGGTACGATGACATACTGATTGTAATGCACACATCCGGTATAGCTAACGCAAAAGGAATTCCAGTGGTCAGAGCACTAATGCAGTGACTGAGCATTAACTAAGCATACTTTTAAACAAAAGTGTGGCTAACACATTCGATAAGGTGACAGCTAACAAATTATTCAGTGTGACCAAATAATCTAATTGGTAGTATTTATGTGCCTGTTGTAGGATTTTTCTGTTTTGTTACATATATAAAAAATGCGCCAATGATACTAAGCGCCGGTATTTCAACGCGCCAGTGCGCAGACCTAAATTTAAGGCTTCAAGGTTAGCCTGATGGGCGATTCCATAGCGATGATTGCGATTTCAACAAAAAAAGGAAAGGGCAGAAAATATATCCCACCGTCATATCTCTTGGCGGTGGCTTTATGAATAGTCGCTAGGACAACGTAAAGTCTGGGCGAGGAAGTAGGTGGTAAATCGTCGCCACTTCATCTATTTTTCTAATATCTCGTAATCGTTTGAAGTTCGCTTTTGCGCAACTGCCCTTGGGGAACAGCAGCATTTGGAAATTTTTTTGTATTTTGACGTGACTGTCGTTTTAAACTACTAAATGTTTTTTTTTTCTAATTTCAGTGATAATTCAACTCATCGAACCGGTTCGCGAACCGGTTCAAGCTCCCGACCCGGTTCGGTACGTGATTTTGTCGAACCGGAACTGAACCGGAACGAAATTTCGCGTGAACCAGAACCGTAACCAAACGGGTATTTTTTTCCGTTCGACACACTGCTCATTTGGCTCCTTCCTACTGTTAATCGCCATCGCGCGTTTCGTTTTGCGTATCCCAGGTGGCGTCGTCGTTCCAAGCCGAGCTTCCACGTCGAAATTGCCTGCCAATATCTCATAGTGTAAAGTCGTTTTTATTTATTATCAGAGTAAACAGATCAGTGTAATGACGAAATTTGGCCGAATAACTGCCGCTTCGGTAGCATGGTGGTCGAAAGTGAAGACGTCGAGACCTTGGAGAAGTTTTAAGGTTAACTGATTTAATTTACTGATGACGTTGAACACATACAAATTTGAACGAATACACTTATTACATCCCGTGAGATAAACAGTCAAGAGAACAACAGTACTTAACGGGAGATGGCTGACTGGATCGCGGTATCCCGGCGAAAGGGCCCGAAACGGGCGGCAGCGACGTCTATGAAGCGAGTTCTGGTGCAGGCCGCCCTCTTGCATCCGGCGGAGCGTGCTTATATCCATTCAAGTGGACTGGTGGGAAAAAAGCGCATTCTGGCCCCACTTTCTGCAGAAAATCGGGAAGACGCTTCTTTGCACCAATCAGCCATGTTCCCGCCAAAGAGAAAAGGACCAATTACACACAGACACAAATTCGAAAACGCGCGCTCGGAGAATTATTGACTAAAACAAAGTCGTTTGAACTACACCGAGGGCCCGAAGCCCGAAAGCGACCAGTGCAGACGCAACGGGTGGTGTGGAACACCGCTACCGCGCTGTAACCCAAGCTGGGCCGGTCGGTCAGCGCGCAAAGACGCGCGCTGCATGCCTGTTGGGTTCGAAAACATCCGGAACCACTTCAAGAACGTGCGGTCTCATCATTGCCTCTACATTGCACCCTGTTCGACCATGCGGCGGCGACCACGAGGCGGAGAGGCCACTCAAAGCCGAACCACGCTGACTCTCACACCACATGAAGTGTTTTCGCTCTGCGAGGAACTCGTGCGAGTGGCTGTGGACATATGATATCCCAAGGGATCGCGCGGAGCTGCGTGACGGACAATGCCGGTGCACGCACGGGTGTGTTATGACGCCTTCGCAGGTGGCGCGATGTTTTCACCACAATGGAAAAGCGCACCACATTGCGGAGGATTCCTTGAACTCGAGGTGACCCTGGGAATTACGAAGAATGAGACAAGGACCGTGCAAGACCGCAAGCGACGAATGATCGCCTTGAGAGAGGCGGTTTCGCACCGGATAATTGGCCGGAAGGAACACGGGCCGGACATTTCGTCTGCAGTCAATTGGACGTTCACGAAAGGGAAAGTGCTGTTCTTTGATTGGGATGCAGGGAATCCTTCGTGTTTAGAAAGCCTATACAGTCAAACCCGTTTATAGCGAACTGCAATATGCACCGCGATTAGTTCGATATATCCAATAGTTCGATATAGCCGAACCCACCTATAACGAGCTTATTGTTACGAGTTCGCAATCCGCGAGAGCCCCCCGCCCCCTCCCCAACTCCGACATCCGCGTATGCAGAAACGAACACAGTACAGTAGCCATTACCATACCAAAATAATCAATTTATTGCAAGTATCAAAGCTACTTTCCGCCTTAACTGCCCACGTTGCAAAAAAAAAGCCGGTGATTTTTGTTTTCACTTTCGTTTTGGCGGCTTCAACTAGCGTAGCATTCTCTACACGAAACATTGTTTGCACCAGTTCGAGTCCGCGTCCTCAAAAATCTAAGAAGCATTGGCGGAGCACATCGACTGCCGAAAGCGCTTCATTATAAGCGTCGGGCGGATTTCACTCGCGACATCATCGGGAACGTTGGCGAGCTCTTCCCACTGTTCACCGATGCTGCTGTCTTGGTCCGGACTCGCTGACTGCGCGGGTTCCGTCGCGAGTCCCGCGCATCGGAAACAGTTACGGAAAGTATTAGGCGTCACGTCGCTCCATGCGAGGCTTAATGTCTCAGTCGCGGCTCTTGCTCCGTGGTCGCGGCCAATCCACATCTCAATCGCCGCTCCGAGATCATGCATTTCGGCGGCCATTCTAGGCGCCCAGAGTTCGATATATCGGATGTGAACTTCGTTATAAGGAATATGTTTCCCATGTATTTCCGTAACTGAATTATTTTTGTTCTATATATAGCATAATTCGCTCTATCCGGGTTCGTTATAGCCGGGTTTGACTGTATAACATCTTGTAAATACAGTGTAAATAGAGCGGGAGACGCATTAAACACTCTCTTCTCTCAGATGTCGTGTTTGTCTGATGTGCCTGCAGATAACGAGTTCGTCTTCATTCCCCATGTCAGCGGCATCCATCTGCCGCTCAACCAGCAAGGCGCACGTAATGAAGAGAAGATGAGAACCTGACTATGTCTTTCTCAGAAAAAACAGGTTCTTGGCGACCGAAGAAGGATGCTACACAGTAGAAAAAGCAAACTGAACGGGGGCTTCGCGACATAAGTATACCATCCATGTTTCCGGTGTTAAACAAAATAAACTAGAAAATGCGATCTTCGTGTAAAGTTTGAGCCTGAACGGAGCAGCGGTCCTCTCGGGAAAAAAATTTTTAAGGGTTTCATTTATCGACGTAACACCCTGTGTGTATACAGGAGCTCGAATTTCACCGCTTAAACTAACACCACCCGCAACTCGTATTGCAGTCGCTCGAAGTCTCTTCGCTTTGGTCAGCACTTAAGTCAGTCACAACTTTCTGAACCTGTTTTTTACGATCGTTCAGCGCAGGTTCCGTCACTGCAAAAGCGTCCCTGCACATTTTTTGTCTTCTGCTGCACCTCCTTTCTTGAGAATTCAGGGAAAACCGAGAAATCATTATGGGCCCTCTGCAGCGTCATCGAAGAAAGAATTCTGCAAAATTTCAGAGAATTGTCTATTAATGCGCAGCAATATTATGCCGCCTGTGCAGAGTGTGGGTTTTCTTTAAATTTGCTTTTTTTTTAGATCCTGTTCGACCAATGGACCCTTTTCCAGTACCGGTCCCTCTAGTGGCCGCCACGGCGAACTAAAAATGGCAGTAAGGCACGCCCCCAAGAAAGTTTGGCTTTCGGAGAACTCGAGCACAAAACATCCTGGTCCTGCAGTCCCCGCCGTGACCCGCCACCCGTACCTTTCACATGAATGTCACGCTAGCAGGCGCAAATTCGCGTGACTAATCTGCGTTGTTCAAAGCGCCCCTTTTCTGTTTTTTTTTTATTTTCGTTACCCCCTCTCTAGCAGCCATGGGCTGGCAGCGTGGTCAGCCTCAAACGTCTTTGCCCCTTGTCTTAGAAAGCCATTATTGTGTGCACATACGAACCCACAACGATGTGTCGAAAGTGAAAAAAAAAAAAAAAAGCTTGCAGCGCTATACAGTATAGCCGCTTCCCAAGCAGAATCCTGCAGGGGCGCCCTTCTGTTTATTTTGCCCGAGGCGCCTGCCAAGAATGGCGGACCGGCAGTCCGCGCATGCGCAGATCGCTACTGGAAAAAGGTCCATTATCTGCAATTACGCTATTATAAGGATTACAGGTGGAACTTTCGGGAAATCTGCATTATTGTGGAAGTGCCATGCGGTATGCGTTTTTCCATTTTCTGTAATTATTTTGTTTTTCTTATTTCTTTAGTTTCTTCAAAATTTCGTGCTACCAGTTATGTCCATTTACGCCATTATAGCGAACAGAGGTGGAACTTCCACGATATCTGCATTTTTGTGGAAATGCAGGGCGTTACATGGTCATGGCTGGGGGAGTACTTGGCAAAGAATGCTACTTATTAAAAATTCTGGTACGCTGGCTGTTCAGGCGTCGCGCGCAGCACTTCGGAGGGCCACACCCACTTCGCTAGAACTAACGTTGTGCTGCACTGCCTGCAGGGTGTTTAGCCAAATCGAACAAACCGACCCATGCTGCCACCCGTGCACTTGTTGCAAAACAGACTGCGGAAGCACCACCAGCCGCCCAGAGAGAAATAGAGAGATGGGCGACATAAAAAAAATAAAATGCCTAAAATACCCCTGCGGGGAAAGAGAGGAGGTAAAGGTTCGTGGACAAAAGAGCGAGTACTAGGAAGAAGGGGACCCCTGGACCTTGAACGGAGCTTCCCCAGCTTTGCACGGATGGGGCGGTGTTTGCTTTGAGCGGTTGCGAACAGCAGCGGGAACAACAACAACACAAAGAATCGCCCGGAGCTCCCCCCTTGTCGTTCCCTCCTCGCTTGAGCGGCCTACCACGTGGGTTGGCATTCGAAACGCTGGCTTGCGCGGCTCAGTTTCGACGACGCGCGTGGTGCGTTCGGAAGCGGTGGGGAGTGTGGGGCGCTGCTGTTTTCTTTACACGTGGTGCGCGAATGTGTTTTCTTCGAGTTGGCGTTTGTGGCAGTGCGTTCTCGGTGCGGACGAGACAGTTTTCGGTGGACGCCCGTGGTGGTTGTGCCGCGAGTGACGAACGAGATGGCATTCGATAGCGGCGCGAACGTCGACGGCGATGGCGGGTGGACAGCGGCGCCGAGATGTGCGCGCTGGAGAGGCGGCCGCTTCGGTTTTCGGATTTCCCGCTGCGTTGGTGGACAGTCGCTTAAGTGGAGGAAGTGGAGATCGGCCCCTCGCAAGGCCATCGCCACAGCTGTTGTGCGCCCCAACGTGCGTCCGTCGATTCCGCGGGAGCCCAGGATCCACGATTATATCGACCTTACCTCTTCACCTTCCGATGCACCGAATAGGTGAGTGCTCGGTTCAAGCAGTTCAAGCCGGTTGCGTCTCGTGCGACGGCCTGGGACGACTGCTTGCCTGGCAGTGGCATCAAGTGTCCTGGTAGTGGTGCCCTCTGCGCTTCGCTGTCACCTGTCCGTGTTTTGGAAGCAGGAGCACATGGCTGGCGGTCGCCATGCGCTCGTGCTTTTCCGCGTGGAATGTCGCATACTTGAAGAAACAGTCTTTAGTTTGGTGTGTCTTGTGTTCGGAAATGCGTTAAGTGTCGTTTGAATGCCGATTTTTGCGTAGTTAATAATGAGACATAGCCGAAGTGCGCCGGCTCGCCAGTTTAAAAGCGTAAAACTTCCATGGACCGCTGAGCGAATTGAACACTTCCCTTTTTTTTTTTCTGTGTATCTCGGGGCGTAAACTTGACGTGGACGAAGGAGAGAAGGTGCGAGAGATACAGGCGCCAATCGCATCTTCTCTCCTTCGTCCACGTCTAGTTCGCGCCACGTTTTCTTCTTTCTTGAAGTATGTACCAACTAATCGACCAGATTTAGTGGAAATCGCCAAGGTGGAGTAAGTTTCTGCAAAGGAAAGTTTGAAAGAAAGCTTCGACGGAAACTCGTCGGGCGAGGGTGATTCGTAGATGAAATTTAGACAGGCACTCGCTTTGTCAAAAAAAGTAAGCAAATGAAGACGTTTCGGGGCTCCTACGGGTCCCTTGTTCACAATGAAGAGGGGTGTAAAAAAGCGCGAATATTGTATAAGTTCTGACGTAGCAAAGAAAGCTGCGCGAGTTGGTAATTGCGTGAAGACGTAAGACACAACAGAAAAAGCTCAAACATTAACAACAATCGAACACCACTACAGTAGCAAATCGCACACTCACGCAAAAGAAAACGAAAAAAAGCAGATATTCGCACACCGAGCGAACATGTTGACGAGCGGCGTGCAGTGTCGGCGTGGGTTTGCACACGCGGCTGGAATGCGTCGGTCACGGCGGGTTCACGGTGAAACGGAAGCGCGAAGAAACGGCTACAACCGGAAGAAACGATTACAACGGGACGGAGCGCTCCTGTCAACTGAAGTTTTATTGAAAAAACACGAGCGTATATACATGAAGAAAAGACGCAAAATAACACGCTGCATTAGTTACTTCAGGTAACATTCAGATTGTCTACTTCAAGATTAGACACAGATACGGAGGGGGCACTTACACACTTATCACCCCATCTTCGCATCTTATTTTGCGTCTTTTTTTATTTTTTTCAAGTATATCTGTTCGTGTTTTTTCCAATAAAAGTTTAGTTGATAGCAGCGCGCCGTCCCGTTGTAATCGTTCCTTCCTGTTGTTTCTTCGCGCTTCCGTTGAACCATGTATTTATAAGTTGGGTGGAGCAGAGTGCGCATGCGTAATCTCGGAGAGACTACCCCGCGAACGGTTGATCGTGTTTTTAGCATAATCGCATCAGAAAAGCGCCTGTCGACACGACTACTTTTAGAATCGGCACATATTATAACGACTAAAAGCGCGATTAACCTGTCGCGGAGTAATCTCCCCGAGATTTACGTGGGCACTCTGCGCCAGCGAACTTTTAAATAATCGCGCCCTTTCACACCCCTCTTCATTGTGCACAAGGGATCAGTAGAAGCCCCGAAACGTCTTTATTTGCTTATTTGTTTTTCACAAGGCGACTTCCTGTTTGCATTTCATATATAACTTTCCTTTATAGCCGTACGGCTGCATTGAGGTGGATGTCAACTTCGTACGTCCCAATCAGCTCAGCAACAGGTTTTGCTAAATACTACAAGTTGCCCCGCGACGGGTTTTTTTCTTTTTTGTCTTTTTGTGTAGACGTTCGTACCACGTTTCTACTGCTTTGGCTTAAAGGCTTTCGCATGCAGTTTGTTTTTTTTTTCTTCAGAGGCCGGAAACACGACTCAACGCTTCTGCGGTCAGAGCAGCACTGTTTATGCTTCATTACAAAGAGCATGCCTGGAGCCAGCGGCCGAGGGTCTGGTATCGGGTGTCAGGGCGCCAGCGTGGGAACGAGGAGAGAGCCGCGGCCGCTAGAAAATCTGTTCGCGGAACGCCGATGGGCACGTACACTACGTAAACACGGTTCACCACACCATTTCTCTCCTGGCTCTCTTGTGCCCCTCTCGGATCACCCGTCGCCCAGTGGCTAAGGCGTTGGGCTGCTGAGCACGAGGACGCGGGTTCGATTCCCGGCCGCTTTTCTCATGGAGTTGAGAAGCAAAAACTGCAGTGTGTACGACATTTCGGCGCACGTTAACGATCCCCGGGTGGCCAAAATTAATCCGGAGCCCTCCACTACGGCGCGCCTCTTTGCCTGCGTTGCGTCGGCGCGTTAAACCCTACAATCAATCAATCGAACCCCTCTCGGATCGGTGCGACGACGCGTCAAGCGTGTGTCAGTGTTTCTTTCCCTTCTCGCGGCTCCTGTGCTCAATGTTTATGTGGAATTGCAGTTTAATGTTTGCGTGGGAACACCGAGACAATTGTAGAGTCTGTTCAATTCCCCCCGCACTTCCTGAACCAGTTGAAAGCAGTGCGAAGCCGGTTCCGACGTCTTGCATAAGCGGCGGATCCAGACCTGCACTTTTTTACCGTCTGCTTCTGTACCCGGTCGTCACCACCGGTGGGTCGAACGGCCAAGTGCTACACCGCTTGAACTGGCTCACGTGGTGCACGTGAATCGAACGGACCTTGTCTGGCTTATGAGCGGACGGAAATGTGAGACGATGTTCTCCTCGTTCTCTTGGGTTTTGTCCCCATTGCGGGCGTGTCTCCGTCAATAAAACGGAGGTTATGATGCTTAGGGGACTAAAAGCCCCGCATCTCGAGCTCTGATCCGCGATTTTTCTTCGGCACTTGTAAATGGGTTGTAATAAATTCTAAATATATGTTGGAGTAGACTATGGTCAGATCAACGGGTCGTCTTCATCACCGGTCAACCGATATTCTCCTAGGGTCACGTAGATCGAAGTCATTTTCGCACTAGGGAACCTCGTAACCTAGGGCAACTGGACACTTGCCCATCTCGTCACAATTTACGTTTTTGGTCAATTATATTCAAGTGAAAAAAACACAGGAATTCGTATAATTATCTACTTTTGCGAAACATTCTTCCGCACTCCTCCTTCAATTCACCAACCTTACGTTTCCTTGGTGGCCTTCGAAAAACACACAATACCAGACGGCGTATTTTGTTGGTTCTTTTGTACTTTGTTGAGATAATAGCGTGAGGTCACAATATTCATTTTTCATTTTTAGGTTATTCATTCATTTTAGGTTCTTCATTCATTCATTCAGGTTATTCATTTTTCATTTTTAGGTTATCCGGTGACGGCGCTGTATTGAGTAGATGTTTGCGACTTGGTCCTGCATTTCCTGTTTTTAATATTTTGATTTTTTTGTTTTTATTTCTTCTGACCAACGATCATTGTCATCAGTAGCTCATTTGTGTAACTTTCATTTCATTATTATTATTACAGTGATCTACGTATACACATTTGCAGTAATTCAGTTTATTAACAAACGCTAATTAGTATTTTTCTGCTGGCACTTTCTTTTTAAACAGGACATGGTGCTGCTGTTAGCTGTTCGAAGGCGTGCTCCTCCTCTGCTCCTAAACCCCTACCACATATCCCACCACGCTTTGGTCGTGCGCGCTCCATGGCGGGTGACAGCACGAAAATTGGACGAAAACACGAAAAAGAGAGACAAACACGCGCTGACTTTCAACTGACTTCATTCGAAAAAAAGCCGGTTCCCAGACAGTTTATCGAACGCCTATTTATCGAAGAAATGCCCGTTTTATCGAATGTCATTTCATCGAACCACCTCCGTCTGTTTTATCGACAGCATGGTCTTTCTGCTTTCCCTCAAATTTTCAGTGTCTATTTCGCTTAACTGGCCTTTGCACTAATTAATCTTCAGGTACTTTCCTTCGACATTGTCTCGCCCGTGCATTATGTGCAGCAACCTGCATATATATGTTGACGTGTGTCCCTTCCTTCGACATTCTGTCGACCGTGCATTATGTGCAGCAACCTGCATATATATGTTGACTTGTGTACCTTCCTTCGACATTGTCTCGACCGTGCATTATGTGCAGCAACCGGCATATATATGTTAACGTGTGTCCCTTCCTTCGACATTGTGTCGACCGTGCATTATGTGCAGCAACCTGCATATATATGTTGACTTGTGTACCTTCCTTCGACATTGTCTCGACTGTGCATTATGTCCAGCAACCTGCACATATGTTGATGTGTGTACCTTCCTTCGACATTGTCTCGACCGTGAATTATGTGCAGCAACCGGCATATATATGTTAACGTGTGTCCCTTCCTTCGACATTGTGTCTGTCGACTGTGCATTATGTGCAGCAACCTGCACATATGTTGACGTGTGTACCTTCCTTCGACATTGTCTCGCCCGTGCATTATGTGCAGCAACCTGCATATATATGTTGACGTGTGTCCCTTCCTTCGACATTGTGTCGACCGTGCATTATGTGCAGCAACCTGCACATATGTTGACGTGTGTACCTTCTTTCGACATTGTCTCGCCCGTGCATTATGTGCAGCAACCTGCATATATATGTTGACGTGTGTCCCTTCCTTCGATATTCTGTCGACCGTGCATTATGTGCAGCAACCTGCATATATATGTTGACTTGTGTACCTTCCTTCGACATTGTCTCGACCGTGAATTATGTGCAGCAACCGGCATATATATGTTAACGTGTGTCCCTTCCTTCGACATTGTGTCGACCGTGCATTATGTGCAGCAACCTGCATATATATGTTGACTTGTGTACCTTCCTTCGACATTCTCTCGACTGTGCATTATGTCCAGCAACCTGCACATATGTTGATGTGTGTACCTTCCTTCGACATTGTCTCGACCGTGAATTATGTGCAGCAACCGGCATATATATGTTAACGTGTGTCCCTTCCTTCGACATTGTGTCTGTCGACTGTGCATTATGTGCAGCAACCTGCACATATGTTGACGTGTGTACCTTCCTTCGACATTGTCTCGCCCGTGCATTATGTGCAGCAGCCTGCATATATATGTTGACGTGTGTCCCTTCCTTCGACATTGTGTCGACCGTGCATTATGTGCAGCAACCTGCACATATGTTGACGTGTGTACCTTCCTTCGACATTGTCTCGACCGTGAATTATGTGCAGCAACCGGCATATATATGTTAACGTGTGTCCCTTCCTTCGACATTGTGTCGACCGTGCATTATGTGCAGCAACCTGCATATATATGTTGACTTGTGTACCTTCCTTCGACATTGTCTCGACTGTGCATTATGTCCAGCAACCTGCACATATGTTGACTTGTGTACCTTCCTTCGATGTTGTCTCGACTGTGCATTATGTCCAGCAACCTGCACATATGTTGATGTGTGTACCTTCCTTCGACATTGTCTCGACCGTGAATTATGTGCAGCAACCGGCATATATATGTTAACGTGTGTCCCTTCCTTCGACATTGTGTCTGTCGACTGTGCATTATGTGCAGCAACCTGCACATATGTTGACGTGTGTACCTTCGACATTGTCTCGCCCGTGCATTATGTGCAGCAGCCTGCATATATATGTTGACGTGTGTCCCTTCCTTCGACATTGTGTCGACCGTGCATTATGTGCAGCAACCTGCACATATGTTGACGTGTGTACCTTCCTTCGACATTGTATCGACCATGCATTATGTGCAGCAACCTGCATATATATGTTGACTTGTGTACCTTCCTTCGACATTGTCTCGACCGTGCAATATGTGCTGCAACCTGCACATATGTTGACGTGTGTACCTTCCTTCGACATTGTCTCGCTCGTGCATTATGTGCGGCACCTGCATATATGTTTACATGTGTACCTTCCTTCGACATTGTCTCGACCGTGCATTATGTGCAGCAACCTGCATGTATATGTTGACGTGTGTACCTTCCTTCGACATTGTCTCGACCGTGCATTATATGCAGCAACCTGCATACATATGTTGACGCGTCTTTTCCTCCCTTTCGTAGTTTTCGGGCACGTTTATTTTATGACTTTGTGATTTTTTGCACGTTGATAGCTCACAAGCATGTATATTTCAATTTTTGTATTGCAGTATTTTCCACTGTGTTATAAACCCTAACCCCGTGCATAATATTGCTTAGTTGTGTTCGGCGTATTCAGATTGGTATTGCCAAATGTACACTTATCGCCGGCGATCAACATCACGTGACCCGGCTGCCAGAGTCTCCGGTTTCACTCTTTGTATAGACACGTCTGTCAATTCCAGTGACGTCGCCTGGGTAATCGTTGTGGGTGTTTGCAGCTTCGCGATCGAATCCCCATTACAACGTGGATTGGAGCCATTTTTTTAATCTTTAAAGAGTGGCCAGAAATGGATAAAATGGTTAGCGAGGTTGTAGACTTTCTGCATGATAGAAATGAAGTTACACAACCCGTTTGTCTGTTACACTAGCACTCGTGCGCTCGCCACATGGTAAGGATTATTCACGTGACCTCGTAATTTTTACACTGACGAAGCAATTCAGTCACTGATGCTAGCATAAATACCCATATTGAATTATTACCAGTTTGCCTAAAGTGAAATATCCAACTTTGCGGACAGTCAGCTCAAGCGCGGCAATTCACAATGGACCTTTTTCCAGTAGCGTAGCCCTCTTGCGGCGGCCACCCGAACCACAGTTGGGGGATTATAGAAGAACACGCCCCCTTTTTTTTCGCCTGCCCTGCGCAGTCGAGGAAGCCGTCCCAGGCGCCACGCATGGTTTTGGTGGCAGAGAAATTTTGTGATGGCAGCCGTAGCGCCTATCTGTCGGCCGCTTTCAGGGCTCAGAAGATGGAGCAGCACTTAGCTGGGTAATCCAATATGGCGTCGTTTTGTTTACATTTTGCCACCCAAGAATGGAGGATCGGTCGCTGGGAGCGAGGGCAGCGCATGCGCAGAGCGCTACTGGAAAAAGGCCCATTACAAATTTTCCAAGTGGCGAAAAAGAGCCCAATAGCGCAGTTCGTCCGACACTTTCCCTGAATGGGAGAAAATTGATGGCACTACAATGAAATCTTGAAGAAATTAGCCGCGTATCTGCTCGCTTCGCTCTACATAGAGTTTTAGCACTCCGTGTGCTCCGTGGTTATCGTATCGACCGGGACCCGAGTGGGCACTTGCGCATTCGTCCCGGTACAGTGGACTAGGCCATTCTCGCGCATTCATTACGGGGGGGAGTGTCCTCCTCGCCGTGCACGCGCGCGCAGGCGCAGTCGGGTCCCGGTCAGCACGGTGCATACGGAGTGCTAAAGCTCTGTCTGCGACAGACGATAGATAGCCTTTCGCCGCCCCTGCCAACAACGTAACCGCCTGCCCCCTCTCTCCTGCCCACCTTTCACGATGTTCCCCTGGTCGTGAATCAGGTGTTCTGATCCCACCGCGTTCACCACTTGTTGTGGCATCTGGGTTCGGGAATCCATCTTGGTAGCGCGACTGGTGACCGGAGGCGTTGATCAGGAGACCAATGCTTGCTGCTGATGCAGCAAAAAATTTCTACACGTATTTACATGATGAGTACAAGTTTGGATGCTTGCCTCGAACGAATCGCACAGCCAGCAACACTCGGCGGCTCGCAACACCGCCTTTTTGTTCAAGCCAAAGTCCCTAGAGTTCTCCTGGGGAATTCAACTCCCAAAAGTCTGGTCCAATCACGGACCCACAATCTTACGCACATAGGCTTTGCCATCGCGCGAAGCCGTTCTGGTTGCTTGCCCACGTAACCTCAAGGTAGAGGATAGGGTGGCGCCGCTGGTACCAACGTTGGCTGGTACGGGGGGACCCTTTTTCCAAGCATGAAGCGCGCCTGGGTGCTTGACTCGTGATGCTCGCCGATTACCGATTTCATGGCCCGCGCCTCCGAAGTCATCTCCTTTCTTGTGTCTGCTGGCTCTATTCATCGGAGTCGCCCGTGCGGGGATGGCTCAGGGAGTCGCGCGTCCGAAGTCGCCTTCTCTTGTCAGAGTTGAAGGGGTGCGGTTGACGCAGGATTGATGAAACGCTGTATTCATTGCGGATTAGCACGTGGCACGAGCCGATACGGGCGATGATGGGACTGGCGACGAAAACGCGCTAATAGACCTTTTCCCAGTAGCGATCTGCGCATGCGCGGGCTGCCGGTCGGGCAAATTAAACAAAAGGGCGCCCCTCAATTTCCTGCTTAGGGAGCGGCTATACTGTCTAGGGCTGCACGATTTCTTTTTTCTCTTTCGACACCTCGTGGTGGGTTCGTATAAGTGCACACAAAAATGGCTTTCTAAGAAAAGGGGCAAAGACGTTTGAGGCTGACCACGCTGCGAGCACATGGCTGCCAGTGAGCGGACAATGAAAAGGAAAAAAAAAGGAGGGGGGAGGGGGGGCTCTTCGAACCCTGCAAATTAGTCACGGGAATGTATGTGCGCCTGCTACCGTGACATTCATGTGAAAGGTACGAGTGACGGGTCAGTGCGGGAGGGACTAGGGCCAGGAGATTTTGTGCACCAGTTCTCCGAAAGGCAAACTTTCTTGGGAGCGTGCCTTACTGCCCACGGCCGGACTCGACTCTCCTCCTCCCGCTGGAGGAGAGTCGAGTCTGGCCGTGTACTGCCATGTTTAGTTCGCACTGCCGCTGGGGGGACCGGTGCTGGAAAAAGGTCCATTAGCGCCGATGTCCGAGCTTGGCAACCCGCAACCCGGTGCATTTAAGGTTGGCGGATTGCACCTTTTTCCAGTAGCGATCTGCGCATGCGCGGGCTGCCGGTACGCCATTCTTGGCAGGCGCCTCGGGCAAAATAAACAAAAGGGCGACCCTCAGTTTTCTGCTTAGGGAGCGGCTATACTGCGTAGCGCTGCACGTTTTCTTTTTTTCTTCTTGCCTTTCGACACCTCGTGGTGGGTTCGTACGTCCACACATAATGGCTTTCTAAGGAAAGTGGCAAGGACGTTTGAGGCTGATCACGCTGCCAGCACGTGGCTGTCAGTGAGGGGGTAACGAAAACGAAAAAAAAAAAAAAGAGAAGGGGTGCTTTGAACACTGCAGATTAGTCAGGAGAACGCGCGCCTGCTACCGTGACATTCATGTGAGAGGTACGGTTGACGGGTCAGTGCGGGAGGGACCGCAGGGCCAAAATATTTCATGCACGGGTTCCCCGAAAGCCAAATATTTTTGGGGGCGTGCCCTTACTGCCATTTTTAGTTCGCCGTGGCGGCCGCTAGAGGGACCGGTACTGGAAAAAGGTCCATTGAGTTCAGTTTATCCGCTTTCGCACTGCTGTCGTGCCATCTGTTGGTACTGCTTGTTACTGTTTAACTTGACGCTCTAGCCACGAGCACAAGGCTTGGGTGCGAGCCTTTGTGTTCAAAGTATTGTTTACGGCGAAGCTTTCTAAGCCTCGCTGATTGCGTCCAAAGTCGCACCAAAATTCTCTGCAGAAAAGCCAACTTTGCACAACGGATTTCACGAAACGATGGTGATGTACGCGAAGGCACATTTCGGACTGTCTTTGACTCAGATTGCATGCATGGGAGGGAGCTATGCGTTTTACCCCTCTTTGCCTTGTGAAAGCGGCTTAGATTTTTTTACAGGTTTTTTTTTAATGCTATCGCAAGGATTACGCCCCCGTCTATTCTTAATGAGAAGCCAGTGAAGTTATGTATTTATGTTCTCCTTCAAATATGCCTAATGTTTTCTGTTTGCTGACCTGTGCTGACAATTATGAAGTGTGCTTCCAGATTTGGTAGTTTCGAGTTGCCTTGCCTATACTACACTCGAACCTCGTTATAGCGAACACTGGTATAGCGAATTATCGGATATAGCGAACTAAATACGAAGTTTGTTTGGTAACGCTTCGTTTCAGTGGCACCAATACTTTTTATGACGAAACCAAAACCTCGATAGCCGCGCGACATCGGCTGTAAGGAAGAAATATTCGGTTCCCACGAGGCTCAGAATTCGGCAGCTAGTGTTTATAAAAGCAAAACTTTAAAAAGTGAGACAGAACAACCATTTCTTGAAAACACTGCAAAAGTAAAAAAGGCCCTTTATTGCGTGGGCACAGTAAAAAAAACTTCATTCCGCTCAGACTGTGAACAGCCAGCAGGTAAAAGTCGCATATACTCCTTCAAATAAATAAGAACGCAGGCCTGTTTAGCAAAACAAAATTTGTTCTGTTGTAATTTCACGTTCCGGTCTGCTTGTTTAAAATGCCACGACGAGGCAGATAAGGACTACCTCGTTTATAGTGGGTTCGAAGCTTAGAACAATGCGTTTCTTAACTAGGATTGTTGCGTGAGCCAGATGTCCGATTTATTAAGCCGATTTTTCTCCCTGCGGTTATAACGAATATCTGATATAACGAACACATTTAGTGCCCCGATACTACTTCGTTTTAACGAGGTTCGACTGTATAACCATCTCGTTCAATCGCTCCGTTTTGGCCGGCCGGCCGACGGCGATGGCGGCACGAGTGTTCGGCGCGAGTGTTTGTTCAGTAGCCTCAGCTACAGGCGCTGGGTTAGTCCAGGGCCCAACTCGGGCCCAACGCTACGAGTCGTTGGTCGGGCCCATGTACAGGGGGCGCTAGATACGCGGTGGAGACAACGTTGTTCCGCGCGAGCTATCGCGTATGCAGTAACGAGCAACGTTAAACGAGAGAGAGAAGTGTTGGCGTCGGCAGCTGTGCTAAGATGTTGTAATGAAGGAAAAGATGAATGAAGGGGCCCGAACTGTCTGACTTTTGGCGTGGCAGCGGAGTGCAAAAAGGGCACTTGCCCCTCTCCCGCCCTCTGCCTCCGCGATGAAACGGGTGTTTCCCCCTCAAGACTTGCCGAAGGCACGCGCTGGGAACTAGCGTTCGACGTCTATCCGTCTTCATTTTTGGAACAAACACAGCGTCAGCACTGGCTTCTGCGGCGACTTCAAAGGCCACCCGCAGGAGCGTCGTTTGCGAAATGGCGGCCGAACCCCCGTTGAGTTCAGGGCGGAAGCGACGTGCGTGGGCAACCCGGTGCTGCCTATTGTCGTTCCCCGCGGAGGCCTGCCTCGCTTGTGCACAGCCTGCGTCGAACTTCCAACTTCCTGGGTTTGAAACGCAACCTTGTTCAGTTTGAAAGGCCTAGCATTTCAAAACTCGCTCAGCTTCGTTCTAACCACGAAAGGCGCTATTTTAAGCAAAAAAAAAAAAACGCGTTAGATTAAACTTTTTTTTTAATTTCGCGCTGCAGTGGCGTAATATGAGCAGGTGTGACACAATAGAGTCCACCACTGAGAGCATGATACTGTCAAATGGAACTATACAGGCCCCACTACAAGCGGCCAGTCATGTTTCTTGGCGACGGCTAGTGTCACTATACTCCGTTTCATACATCAAGTGCAACGCTGTCAAAGCTAGCGCTCTTGTTTGCGCTCTGTGCTTCCGCGACAAAAAGTAGTGGGTTGCTTGCGGTGAGCCAGAAACAATAAATGCTTCGCCGGCAACCTTAAAGCATAAATATTTATCATCAGCTTGACAAAAAACGCCCGTGTTGCCGGACAAACGATCGAAATATGCGAGTTTGTATTTTATGTTTGTCGCTTTCGTATCAGGTTTTCGCTCTCCGCGCAACCTTGAACGCAGTTTTTTGTTTACTCTTTGAGGCAGCGTTGAAAAAATGGCGTCCAGCTCTCGGACTTCGACCACGCCTCCTGTACGCATTTTTTAGAGGGTTTGTACATCAAAGTTGACCAAAAAAAAAAAAAAACGCCGAGCGATTAATTGCAAATGTGTACGCCCGCACCAGGATGCGTTTCCCGGCGAAATGTGTGCAGGAAGTACTCAGTGTTGTGAGCGAGAACCCCGGAGTATCTCCCCGTACCGTGGCGAAATAGAAGGCGGAGTGTCTGCGTGGGAATTTGGACGAACGCAAGTCAGCGACGGCGGTCATTTTGGTGTTTATCAGCGTTGCAAGGTCGCCTCTTCTAGGGCCTCGGCGCTACCTTCGACTGGGTCGTTTGTTAACAACACTGCGGAAGTTACAGCAAAACAGCGTCTTCGGACACACTTCTGCTGTTGAGATGCTGCTACACGCGTTATCTTTGATTCGCGTTCGGAACGACGTCAGTAGCGCCAGCCGCAGAGCAGGGAGTACAAGCTAAGCCTACCAGAGTTGACCGACTAAAACTCAAACAACACAATGGCGGCGCCCATGAACCGTCGCAGTGTAAAAAAATGTCACGTGATGCAAACTGACCAATGATCATGGCCGCAGCGCGGAACGACAGAAGAAAATGATGCCCATAGCCTGTAACTTTATTTACCTAGTGTCACTAGTGGTGGCTTTAGTCGACAGCCGCCAGTCGTGCGAACACAATTCCGTGACGTCATGGTTTGCCCGTTTACGGTAATATTTTGATTATTTGTCTGGAGTTGGCGGTAAAATTGGTATCATTGTAACCGTGACAAAGTCTTTGTATTGAACCTGACTCGTATTTCGTCTTCATGGCCCTTTTGCACCTCATGTTGACGTGGCGTTTAGACTATACTCGGTTACAACTCAAGAGCGGCACCACCTCATGTAGTGTATCACTCCGCCAAAGCCCCGGACCCGTGACGCCAGTGCGCGCGCGTTTTGAAAGGCGTTTGCTATGAATGCGTGATATCGTCTGCCTTGTCTCACGCAGTTTGTTTGTCGTCACTGGAGTCGTTTATGAGCATATTAAGTCCAAAAAATCACGGGAACGGCTCACGCCACGTTCAATATATTCCCAGTAACGCCCTACTTTCGCCACGCGGAGAAACATCCGGCTACGGTGATAAGGCACAGCGACAACTTCCGGTGCCGTTCTTAAGTTGTCACCGAGTATGTCTAAACACGTATTTCACTTTGGAAGGAAGAATGCACAGCCCCTGAATAAATACTATATGGACGTCGTCATGATATCGACGAATGCACATAAGAGCGGGCGCGAAGTACGCAAGCCTTTTATTTATTTTACTTGTTTATTTATTTTACCCTCAGGGCATACAAGCATTGTAGAGGGGAGGAGTTCACATAAAAGAGCAACAATCATGTTAGAAGCACGCGACAAGTGTTTAACCACTGTACACACACAAAAAAAAATGCAGTAAAGCCTTACCTCTTTTTTGAAGTTTGTCAGATGCTGTCACTTTGATCGCACTGCTTGTATCTGCAAAAATTTACGGAACAACGCGACACAAAAACAGGCGCCGCTAAACGGCAAGATCACAATTTCAGCAACAGGATAAGAAAGCAAAAAGGGCGGCAATTTTGAGCACAGCGGAACTGTTATTTACGCCCGCTCATCATAATTTTTAAGGGTGGCAGGGCTTTCCGTCGCCACACTGGATTTCCGAACACGAGCAGCACCCAGTATAATCGATAACTATGCGCACTTCGCATATTACACTTTCTCGTGGGACAAAGCAGAGAAAATCAAAACCCCTTTCTGAAAAGAAAAATGGTTAACACACCAAGCTTTCTCCCAATGAAACGAAGTCAGTCCGAAATTCAAACTGCTTTAACCGTGTCATAATGGCCCAACCGGCTAGACGTCGGCTTCTTAACGCCAGGTTCAATTCTGACCGCGGAAAGCGTTCTTTTTTCTTGAGGAGGGAATGGGCCTTTGTGGAAACACATTGTGTAAGTTGGCTTTCCTGCAGCGCGTTTTTGGCGTAGCGATATGGATTTTGCTCTTTCACTGTGCACTTTCAAGACATTGGCTTTCGACGAGAGAAAGCGTCGCGTTTCAACCATCTTCACTCCATCCACGATCATCATTATCGTCAGGGAAAGTTGGCTTTCCTGCAGTGCGTATGGGTGCGGACGATGGCCGTCAGGGAGGCGAAGAAAGCTTCGCTTTAAAAACCGCCACAAAAGCAAAGTAGGAACTGGAAGGCTCATCTGCTCGACGACCAGCAATTCACGCAGTGGTGCTCTTTACTGGGGATAACGGCAGGTATCGCAGTGCTTCCAGATGTGAACGAAAGGGTGAAAGCGTTTATCCGAAGTGCTGCAGGGTCTCTTTCGTGAACCCTCTTTCTCTCTTGCTACCTGTGATCGCAAGCACGACGACCGCATGCACCACACTTTACAGGAATGTACACTCTCTGTCAAAGTTTTGTGGGCCGTCCTAAGCCTTCTCGACCACAATGAATTCAAAGGATCGGCTTTACCTTTATTAAAGACACAAATATGTTAAGGTAGTAAGAAAGAAAGGTGTTTTCTCTAGGTTTCCTGTATAAAAAGTTTCAGCCTCGCTCGGGACGTAAGCTTGTACATTGAATATTTTGCAGCCTGCGCGTTTCCGGCTTGGCCAACAATTTTGACAGACTGTATGTACAGCCTCCCTAATTTTTAATAATATAGCGGGAGCGACGATCGATCGGCATGTCAGCGCCTTATCACGGTGTTCAGCAGCGAAGTAGGGGAGAGTACGCGCACGCGCATAGGGCTATATCAGCTGTATGAGTGTCGTCTGCTATGCTTTTTCCTTGAGAGTGGCACAAGGTACACCCCCTGCCACTGCATCTAAATGACTTCGTTCCCGAGAAACCGTGGATATTTGAAGCGCATGCGCATATCAAATGCGCGTTTGATTTTTCTTTCGGATCATTTGCCCCGCACAGCGTGAGGAAGGCCATTGGAAAGATAAATAGAAGTAGAACAGGATGGTTTTTTCTGGCCGGGATGGCCTCCGGCCGCTGCACGATATAATGCGATGAATAAAAAAAAATCTGATAAAAGTAAAATCTTGTGCCCCACGCTGCTTAGCTACCTGTGGCGGTTGCGAAACGACCTTGCAAGATAAGACACACAGGGGGTGTGTTGCCCTGAGGAGAACAGCGGAGCAGACGACGCTCCACACTGCAGATAGTGCTATGCCCGTGCGCGTACTCTCGCCTGTTTCGCCGGTGAACACCGTGATCGGGCGCTGACATGCCGATCGGTCGTCGCTCCCGCTATATTATTAAAAATTTGGGAGGCTGTACCTCGGCGTCAATTAGCGTTTATAGATAGCATGCCATCCGGCTTCGCTTCTGGGAACGGAAAGGTATATATACTGTGGGGGAGCGAACAAGGTGATAACGCGCAATCACGGCCTATCCGCGCTGAAACGTCTGCGTATTACTTTTTTTTTTTTTTCGTGTGTGTACATTGTTGTTGGTTGAGGGGGCGCAGGCGGTATCTTCAACGTCGCCGCGGAGGTTCTACCGCGGCCGCCTTGTGATACCGATAACGATAAGCGGCCGCGAGCGTGGTTGCGGTATGCGTCCGATTGTAGCGCGCCCGTGAAATCCTTGCTTATCTTAGTGGAGGTAAAAATGAAAATCAGCGTGTCGGCATCGCCCCTTCCTTTCATTTTACTCCTGGGCCCTGTATAGGAGAGGAGAGGTCATTGTCACTGCCGGAAAGCGCGATTCCGCTGGCCGGTGCGTCACGTTATTAGAGAGTTTTAGCATAGCGGCTCCCGTACGCTACGCTAAGGTTAGCGGGTAGCGGGACCGGACTGCGCATGCGCGCGCGGGGAGTGCGAGGAGGTTGCCCCTCAGCGGAGGGAAAGGGCGGGCATGGCGAAGGCAGGCCGCGCGGAACTAATCCACCCCACCGTGACGAATTTGCTCTCCCCAGTCGCGCCCCGCTACCCGCCGCCGTAGCGTTAGCGTACGGAGCACGCTATGCTAAAACTCTCTATTGAGAAGGCTAAACGGGCCTTGAAGACAAAATACAAGTTTGCTCATTGAAAAGGCTGCTTCGTGCCGACAACAGCGATGCCGATTTTTTCGCAAACCTACCACAAATATATCAAGGGGAAACAGCCGAAGCAGTGGCGATTGCTTAGACACCTTCTGGAAAAGTCTTCACAAGACGTCACAAAATCTCGTTCGCGCGATCGCACGAGGTCGCGGGTTCGATTCCCGGCCGCGGCGGCCGCTTTTCTGATGGAGGCGAAAAGCAAAAACGCCCTTGTGTGCGAGATTTCGGCGCACGTTAAAGATCCCCAGGTGGTCAAAAATAATCCGGAGCCCTCCACTACGGCGTGCCTCATCGCCTGCGTTGCGTCGGCGCGTTAAACCCTACAATCAATCAATCAATCAATCAATCAATCAATCAATCAATCAATCAATCAATCAATCAATCAATCAATCAATCAATCGTTCGCGCGATCGGCGGCTGCCGACCAAAGCCCATTGCCAATAAGAAACATGACTGGACGATTCTAGTGGGGCCTCTGTAGTTCCATTATTGTATGCTAACGTGTAATTAACACGCTGTAATTAATTAATGCTAACGTGTAATTAACACGCTGATAACGAAACTTCCAGTGCTAGCCTCTGTAGCTACCAGGTTGCAACGTCGTGCTGCTTCTCCTAGGGCGAAGAACTCTGCCTTAACGGTGTAGCGAATAGGAGGCCGAGCTTCGCGGTGGCGAGATACAAAGTCTGCGGATAGCGCTAGGAGTTGGCGAGCCAGTCGGCCCCACGCGTCAAAGCAGCCACCGCAAAGGGGTCCGTCCAGGTTCAGGGCCGGCAAACGCGTGCTGTTTGGGCGGCACATCCGCCCGAGGCCTCGCGGTCGAGAACGGGCCAAAGTAGACGTCTGAACAAGCTAAACGGTGACATGTCGCTATGTTCCAAGCCAAAAACAAACCTAGCCATGGTAGGAGCGGCTATAAGCTGCCCGGGCCTGCAACTTACCCTTCGGCAATGCTGGCCCTTCCACGCCAGGTGCGTAAAAAGAGGTAAAAAAGTTGAAGTTTCAGGATAGAACCGCGGGAAAAGGGTTTTTTGGGGTGTGCACGATTCCACCTAATCCCAACTCCCCCGTTTCAGTCCAACCCTGCCAATCCACTCGTGCTCTTTCCCCCTCCTTTTAACCTCCACGCTTTCGAAACGACTGTGCACGCTGCCCCCTTTCATCTTCTCCCGTGAACGCGGGCGGGGAGAACAGGGAAGGGGATAGACGGGGGGCCCTTGCCCCGCCGTGATGAATGGCGATGCGCTGAAAAGAAGAAGCAGAAGAAGAAAGTTGCTGTTGGAGGTTAGGGGAGGTAGAGATAGTGATCTGCAACTGTCGGGCGAGGCAGAACAAGAGAAAGAGAAAATAGCGGGAAGTTGCGAGGGCTGGTAAACGAGGGAGTGTAGAAGGGGACCTGGCTAAAATAAAAGAGTGGTAAGCAGGCTGGTTCACAAGTCTGTGTGAGGGGGTATTGTCGCCCTGTTCAATTTTCACAGCCTGCCTCCGCTCCCGTAAAGGGCCCCGCCAAGGTGTTCCACTGCTATCCATGACGTCGATGCTCCGGTACCCTTCCGTGGATTCGTGTTTAAAAAAAAAAACAATATATTAAAGTCACCAAGTAATTATAAATTAACTGTATGTGCTGTTAACCTCACAGCACTGAAAAAAATTAATTGCAGAACTCTATCGAAATCATAACGTAACTCCCAGAAACGTAACGCTCATTGCAGCTACTTTTTGAAACACAATTCGGAATATCAGACTTTTTGCCGGCGTAATTACATCCGCTTCTGCCATTTGAATTTTCATTATAAAACATTACGATGATAGCAACCATTGCTTTAAAATATATGTGGAAATCCAGAGAAATGTGTATCATTCTTAAACCGCTTTTCCAGAGCGAGTTTTTGAGAGTCGAATACGGCAGCGAGTCGCAAAAAACGTTGTATTATTTTATTCTTTTAAAGTTTCTTTTGTTTCTTTTCGCCAATGATGTAAATATATACGATCATAGTGATGAAGGGCCTTTACTTCGCTAATGGTGTTTTCTTTTTCGGATGATGCAAGGCGTACTGCAGCGTTGGTGCGTTTACGTTATTTTTTATTCGTACTATATTTCCACCTTTAATTTGCGGATTGGTTTGTTTGTTGTTTGCTTTTAGGGGGAAATGTATAGGATCCATATATTTTTGTTTTGTCAGATCATTTTTGTTAAAATTGTATTTTTTCTATTTTATTTTTGTGATATTTAAAACTTATGTCCGACCAATTATCTCCATTTAGGCAATTATAACCAGCCACTCAAGGTAAAACTTCCACCAAATCTGCATTTTTGTGGAAATGCAGGGCGTTACACGGTTCGCAATCTCGTCATTTTTATTTCGTATTTTGAGTGTTGTTCAGAGGACTTTTCTTCTCTATTCTTCGGTTTTGTAGGGTATAATATGCATATTTTTAACTTGGTCAGATCATTTTCGTTAAAATGTTAGGTTTCCTGCTACTTAAGTGAGCTACTTAAATATCCCTAGGAAAAAAAAGAACTCACAATGAAAACAAGTGGCTGAAGAATGGAATGCAGAGCTATACAATTCTCTGAATGTCTGCGCATCTTTTCACCATGTAATAATAATGTATGCTGATTGCAACATGAACAGGCTTCATTTTAATTACGGCGTGAATATGAACGGTGCCAACGGAGTCAAAATTGTACTGAGAGTCGCAAACTGTCATTGGCCAAATACACCGTCCTTTTGTCCTCGTTATGGATATGCATATTAAAGTTAGCTGTTCTAACTTCCACACTTCAGTTCTTTCCCCAGAGTGTACGTAGTCGTTCTGCAGTCAGTCCGTATTTATTTATTTATTTATTTATTTATTTATTTATTTATTTATTTATTTATTTATTTATTTATTTATTTAGATTACTACATTCGTCCACAGGGAATTTTGTAGGAGATACATAGAAGAATGTGTACAGTACGAAAATGGACTGATCAATCTCACACTAAGGCAAAAATTACACGCATAAAAATATACAGGGGCATTTATTAAAAGATTTCAACTAAGAGAGTTGCTCAACATGAAAGGAAGAGCAAAGACAAAGGGGAAAACTAAAAAAAAAAGGAAAGAAAGAAAAACTCGAAACAAGAAAAAGACGGACATCATATGACACTAATCAAAGGGGTGATAAAAACTTTGCAATAAGCAGCATTGTGAAGCAGTAACAAAATATATATACACAAATAAAAACCGGGAAAAATTCATGACAACTGAAGTTATATATGCTGCGTTCTATGTATTACAACGTTGTTTGCTACAATATATCCCGTCACTTAAAGTAATGAACTGGCGATTTTTTTTATTAATTTTTTAAAGAAGAAAGATAGCGAGAAGAAAGGCACAACTTCAAAGAGAAAAGGCAGTGAATGAAAATTATTCTGCACAACAGAAACAGAATGCAGTTTTACGCGCCCTAAGCCTGCTTTCTTTTGGCTCTTTTTTTCTTTCGTTTTCTGTTTTTCTCGGCGAAACAGGGGGCCAACTCCACTCACTAAATCTAAACTCAGAAACTAAAACTCGCAAACTAAAAAAAAAAAAAGAGAGAGAGAGACGTCGCGGTAGCCCTCTTTCCTCTTGACAGGAAACCCTCCGTCGTGCCCGCAAGGCCGTGCCCACGCAAGAGCCTCTTCCCCCCCCTTCCCCCGCAGGGAGAGGGGCGAGCAGTTTCCACGGTGCTTGTGGCACGGGTAGAGTAGCACGCAGGGGAACGGAGAGGGGGAACAATAGCGGGAATTTACCTAATATGTTTTCTGGTTGAAATGACATTCAATCACAGTTGTATTTTTGGGATGCCTGTGAAACGAGTAATCTTAGCGCTACTAACACGGTGACCTGACCAGCTGTAATATTGATTAGTTGAGCCCACTAATTGGGGTTATGGAAATCGGAAAAGGTTTAGGTTGCTTTATTACTGGTGGACCAAAAAAACGCGTGGAATCACTGTCCGAAAACGTTCGTATCCCACACAGAAAAAAGCGTTTCTTGCGCCCATACCACCAAGAGATACGAAAACAAAGGGCCGACTGAAAAAAAGAAAAGTTTCCGCAGTGTCAAATCAGGGACTTAAATAAAACGATTAAATTTTGGAGAAATAGTCGCATCAGCATACTTAATAGTTCCTGGTTGGCTGTATAACATTACATGCTGAGCACGAGGTCGCGGGTTCGATTCCCGGCCGCGGCGGCCGCTTTTCTGATGGAGGCGAAAAGCAAAAACGCCCGTGTGTGCGAGATTTCGGCGCACGATAAAGATCCCCAGGTGGTCAAAATTAATCCGGAGCCCTCCACTACGGCGCGCCTCATCGCCTGCGTTGCGTCGGCGCGTTAAACCCTACAATCAATCAATCAATGTATAACATTACAGAATAGCAGAAATGTCGGTTTTAGCTGAAGCAATGAACAGAAGCAACGCATTGACTTATTATAATAGCGAAATTGAGATAGTTGGTGGAAATATATTACAAAAAATAAAAGGCAGCAAAGTATATAAAAGTCAACATACGAGATCAAAATTAGGCACCTTATATATCTCCCCCCAGATAAAGACACAATAAAAAAAAGCCTATAAAAGAACTACCGGTTCACGAAAAGAAAAATACAAAAACGGACCAAGCACTTAACATCATGCGGTTGTGCGACATGTGTGATTGGCTGAGTTAACACACTTCATCGTTATATTTAATTTAAACGGAAATAATGGGTCGAACAAAATAATACGGGAAAATAAAAAATATATATATAACAGTATACTTGCGAAATATACCATATTTTTACCCCCTAAACACAGACTTAGAACAATGAAAAACCCCTCAAAACAACGACGGAAACAGGAATAGAAAATTGTCAAAACTTTCCGTAGAGTGCCGTGCATATGTCCGAAAATGCGGAATCGGCGGACGTAACACATTTAATTGTTATAATAGCGTAGATAGCGATAATTAATCGCAGGGAATGTGAAAAGGCATGCATACAAAAACGTAAAAATCCTAAAATATGTACGAACAGTACCAAAGAAATAAAAAATTTTTACCTTATATGCCGCCATCAGGAAGCGACGACAAAATTAAAACAAGTCTTTTTTTATCTTATAAGCCGCCATCACGAACCGACGACAAGAATTAAACAATTCTTACAGGATGACGGAAACACGAATAAAAAATTATGAAAAGCACCATCGCCCAAAAGGCATTGTTGTAGGAGATGCATAAAAGAATGTGCACAGTCCAAAAATGGACTCGCCAATCTCACGCTAAGGCAACAAATACACAAGCATAAAAATATACAGAGACATTTATTAAAAGATCGCAGCCAATAGTGTTGCTCTACACCAAAGGACCGTCGAAGAGACTGGAAAGAAATAAAAAAAACGGAAAGAAGTTTGGAAAAGGCGAAGGAAGAGAAAAAACGGGCATCGTATAAAACCAATCAAACGGGTAATAACAATATTGCAATAAGCAGAACTGGGCAGTAGTAATAAAATATACAAATAACAAATAAAAGACAGGAACAAATTCACCGCAATTGAAGTAATGATGCGTTCTACGTGTTACAACGTTATCTGCTACAATATCCGGTCACTAGAAGTTCTGCCTTGGCGAGATTTTCAGACTTATTTTTTAAAGAACAAAGATAGAGAGAAGAACGACCAAATTCAAGAAGAAAGGCAGTAAATACCAATTAATCCGCACACAGGAACAGAATGCAGTTTACGCGCTCTGACTCCGCGTTCTTTTACCTCTCCCCTTCCCCGGTGTTCGGTTTTGCTCGGCAAAAAAGAGGGGCTGCTCCCGCTTATGGTCAAAAGATCCAAAGAGTCAAAAGGTCCAAAGAGTCAAAAGATCCAATAATCACGTGACAGCCGAGTCAAAAGATCCAACGGGTCAAAAGGTCCAATGTGGGTCAAAAGGTCCAAAGAGTCAGAAGATACAATGAGTCAAAAGGTCCAAAGCGAGTCAAAAGATCCAACGAGTTAGGAAATCCAAGGGGTCAAAAGGTCCAATAATTCCGAAACCGCGTCAGAAGGTGCGACGAATTATGAGAACCTTCGGAGCCATGGCTAGGGTGTGCAATTTATAGACTGCGTCATTTTATTGTATTTTTAGTGTTATTTTCGCTCCCATACTTGAACTTTCACTTCTAAATGTAGAGGATATGCACTTGGCGCGCCGAATGAAGCCGTGGCTAATTTGAACGTTATGAACACACCATTCATGAAGCTTGTTTTTATTTCTGATTATTTTCTCAGGTTGTTCTCGTTTCTCGCTCCTCTGTCATTTGATACTATTACATTAGAATAATTTGGTAGTTATTGCTTATGTAAAATGTGAGCTTCAGCGATGTCGACGAGCCACGCGCTCATGTTCGGCTACGCTGCGCTGACTTGTATGATTGCTGCTGAAAATATTCCGGACAAATGTTCTTGCATCTCGTTTATCAAAGTCAATATCCATCAAATAAATGACCCTTATATGGCTCATGATTACACCCACAAAAAATCAAGAGTAGTTCAAATAGCAGAGCTACATTGCTACCCTTTGGGAAGCTGGTTACTAGGTTTCCAGGCGACCTGAGTTGAAGTACGTCATGATAACCTGAAGCCGCTAGTTGCCGTCCGCGTGTCTCTTTTTTTACACTCTCGATAGTGTAGTGCCAACCCCTGCTTGTGTGGCTTCGCTTCCATTTTCCATTTTGTGCAGCTAGAGAGCTACAGGCGGTGGGGAGCTAATGCTGACATTGGTCTCGGATAAGAACAAAGCCACGGCCAAAGTATGGCCAGTATGCTTTGAGGAAGAACGCCGAAAATCACAATGACCTCTTCTTTCTGCAAATTAAATCTATGTATGTTCCAGAAAGCATTAACAATGCCTTTGGGCATTTAAAACCACAAACACTAAACACACCGATTTACTGGAGATGGGGGTGACGCCGAGACAGAAACGTCCGGTGAGGTAGAGAAGGTGCCCTTGGTAACGCATCCGTAATAAGGCATTATGCGCGTTGTGTTACCAGCAAACAGAAGAGCACCTGGATGCAAAATGCCAAAGAATTACAAGTTGTTTGATTGAGTTAGAAAGCGACTGGTTCCTATCCCCTAGCGAAGGCGATCAATTACGCAGCTTTATCACAGGTACTCGAAAGTGGAAAAAAATTGTTAGCGTCACTGATTTTTAAACAAAGATGTGGTGATAATAAGTCGCTAAAAAGAAAGCGATATACGCAACAATAATATTATCTCAAAGCTACAGTTATTACGGCAACAAGTCCGCAGATAAATAGTGCTTCATTTGGGAAGGCCGCACGACCTTTTCACTACGTTAAAATAACGCAGAATTACGAGCAAGAACACGAGTAATAAATAAGTACGATTTTGTGTCTACAACTGCTACGACGCACACATCTTGCTGCCTACAACGCGCGCTTGAATATGTTTTTGTACCGAAAGCTCCGTGTACCGAAAGGCCCCGAAACCGAAACGCCCTATACTGAAAAGACCGGAACCGGTAAATGGCATTGTTAATGTTCGCTTAACCACTGAAATACTTTCCCATGCCCGCGACGCAAACGTATTTTTGTATGAGAGCAACATGCATATACTTGAAAGAAAAACTAGCATATATGGCTCGGAAATTGGTGCTTAGAACGAATGAACACGCTCCTTGTAGGGAAAACGAAGAGGCAACGGAGTTATAATCTTGGCCCTTAGCAAACAAAAGTATGCCAAGGTGAGGCTCATAAAGAAACTGGATCACTTGATTGGCCTAAGCCCCGTCGAAAGATAGAAGTCAGAATGTCTAATATTGGACCTCTTGACTCGTTGGACCTTTTGACTCGCCTTAGCCGCGTCAAAAGGTCCAATACGAGTCAAAAGATCCAACGAGCCAAAAGATCCAACGGGTCGAAAGGTCCACAGTGAGTCAAAAGATCCAACGACTCTTTGGATCTTTTGACTCTTTGGATCTCTTGACTCGGAATCGGCTGCTCCGCTCACTAGAACTAGACTCTCAAACAAAAACTAAAACGCACAAACTAAAAAAAAAAAAAAAAACGTCGTGGTAGCCCTCCTTCCCCTTGACCGTAAGCCCTCCGCATCCAGACAAGTTCACAGAGGCCGCGCCCACCCGTGGGGCCCGCGCGGGGAGAGGGGCCAACAGTTGCAAGGGTGGTTCTGGCACGGGTGAAGTCGCACGAAGGGGAAAGGAAAGGGGGGATTTCCCCGCGTGGCAAGTGACATGCGGGGGAATCGGCACTGTGATTTCGGAACGGGAGGATGGCCCGCGGGGGGCGCGTGCTACACCCGGTTTTTTAGGGAACGCCGCGCGATGGCAGCTCGAGCAATACACGTAGGATTGTTTGTTTTCAGGTAAACCTGGATTTTAGCCCGATTTTTACACCGCGAACATGCTTCAGGAGAATGGGGTTATATCCGCTTTTTCCCCGAATGAACCTTTTCAAAGTCTCTATCTGCACAATCTTGGGCTGACGGTCCGCCTCTTGCAACCAGTACTTGCTGGAAGCAAGTCCCACAAACACAGCTTTCGAACTCATTGAGTATTCGCATGACTCTGCCGCTCGCTGCCCCAGGCTGGCAGCTATACTCGGCGACAACTTAAGAACGGCACCGGAAGTTGCCGCTGTGCCTTATCACCGTAGCCGGATGTTTCTCCGCGCGGCGCAAGTAGGGCGTTACTGGGAATATTTTGAACATGGCGGGAGCCGTTCCCCTGATTTTTTGGACTTAATATGCTTATAAATGAATCCAGTGACGACAAACAATCTGCGTGAGACAAGGCAGACGATATCACGCATTCATAGCAAACCCCTTTCAAAACGCGCGCGCACTGACGTCATTGGGTCCGGCGCTTTGGCGGAGTGATACACTACATGAGGTGGTGCCGTTCTTGAGTTGTAACCGAGTATAGATGCTACACTGACATTGTTGTGCCTAGCTAATGGAAGCTGTGATGTCGAGAGCACTTTCTCCGGGCTGAGATACGTTCAACAATCGGACAGGCCTCGAATGGAGACCGATGTTGCGCATGCAGATGATGATGATGAATGTAAACAAGGATGTGTAAAAAAAAATCCATGCCCAGCTTTCCGTAAATAAAATGCTTCACTTTTAGAAAACTTGAAACAAACAAATTTAAACGTGTTAGAGTTAAAAAGCCCGTGACACCTTCGGATTACCAGCGCGGGCACGTAAGTGACCTGTAGTGAGAGCAGCGCCAAATCGAGTTTTCTCTCTCTTAGAAATCCCAAGAAAGATTTAGGGGTGGGAACTCATAAATTTTATGTGCTGTTTGAAAGAAAGCTGAAAAAAAAAAAAAAAAAATCTTTCGGCCGGGGAACAGAACCATTTTGCCTGATGGGCGTTCGTTTTCTCACCCGGAAAGAATCAATTTTCTCCAATTTCTTTCATTTCAAGTAACACTT
Source organism: Haemaphysalis longicornis (assembly GCF_048455015.1). Lineage (NCBI taxonomy): Eukaryota > Metazoa > Arthropoda > Arachnida > Ixodida > Ixodidae > Haemaphysalis > Haemaphysalis longicornis. Next base: position 130,694,468 of record NW_027526422.1, read on the forward strand.
AACATTGATGAATTCCATCCCCTACACCTGCTTTGGCATTCTCGGCTGTTGGCTTTGCCTTCTGTGCTGATTTATTTAGCCCCCACTTCAAAAAAAAAAAAAAAAAAAGGATCGGTGGCGGGCGGAGGGGGTAGTGGTCCTCTCACGGCGCCCTCTGTTGTCGCTTTGCCCCTGTTTCGTGGAATCCGTGGCAGCGGGGTCGGCATGGAGGAAAGAATACTTTTTCTTTCCTCCATGGGGGCCGGTGTTGTGTTTCCAAGTGCGGCGATGGTTTCTGCCAGCACTTGTCACTTCCGGAGCGGGCCGGGGCCCAGATTTACTGCCCTGCAAGAGTGGGGGGTTGTGAGCCGTGCGAGTGACGGGCCTTGCGAGCGCGGAGTGTTTTCCCGTGACCTCTCCGCGCGTAAACCACGCTAGTTCGTTGTTGGGGACAGCTAGTGTGCGCCCTCGCCAACGTAGCTTGCAGGCCGGCGCTGTTGCGCTAACGCACCGAGCAAACGCAACCTGATTTGCGGTTAAGTTTGGCCTCTCTTTTTGCTGGCATCCGTAACTATTGCATCGAAAAAATCGACTGGACAGAAAAGAGGTGCACAGGACATCTCGGCATCGTAGTGTGCGGGGCGAGTTGCTCGTCGAGAATGTAGAAGGCGGTGGGGAGGTGATGACGGATAGTGCCTGTTCGCTACTTGACGGGACGACCCAGGCACTACGTCTTCCCCAAAAGACGAGGCCCGTCTCCTTTTCTTTTTTTTTTCTTGTTGTGGGTCCCGACTTTATGACCAGGGCAGACGAAGTCAATTCTGAGAATCGGGGCTCAGAGCTGAAGCCGCGCTTGTCCTCGAACTCCGGTGCGCGCGCACGTTCCACTCCCTCCCGCGTATGTAAACAGGCGGCACGGTGGTTGGGAGTGACGCCAAAATTTCTTTACAATGCGTCTGCTGTAAATGACATTTGAACCTCCCGCGGAACTGTCACGAGGTTTGAATGAGCCCCGCAACGAAGAGGGCGGCAAAGAGATGTACGTGCAGCACGCAGTGCGTGCTGCGCTTTTTGCTCTGTCAATTTCAAAGAACAAGACGCTCGCAGAAATGGACTGCTTGGTTTTGCATCTCCTTTCTCGGGCGCTACTGTAGACGCCAACCGCGGTTTTCCCACAGCGTCTTCAGGCGGCCGAGCCGAGTGTGCCGCCGCAAGATGTTACGTATAGCGGACCGCGCACTAAATCTCTAACCTGTTTTACTTTAACATAATGTAATAATCTGACAGTGCTTAGAACTATCAGGAGTAACACTGGAGAAGCTACTGAGATTGAAAACAATTCCGAAAAGCAAAACAAACTGCGCCCCCCCTGCAGTCATGCGTGCAAAAATACGTGCGTTCAAGCATACGGAGAAAAGTTGTGCTTGACCCGCTTTTGTTTATTTCTCTTTATTAGAAAACGCACTCCACCCAATTTGTGGCTGCGCATTTCCTGTTGTGTTAATTGTCTCGGCGATGTTCGGTTATGAGGCACGCCAACCAAGCGGTTTTCTTTTCTTGGCGAAATTGGTTCAAAAATCGAAGCAGCTGTGCCAGCATTTCTGAGACGATTGGCCTGCGTTACCTACGAAGATAAATTTTAATTGGCGTCGTTTTTTATACAAAACAATGTATCGTGAGGCGCCCGCGTGCACTGTGCGCCAGGTATTTGTCAGTAACGTTACCTATGGAGCCTCTAACTGAGTGTTTGCGCTTCAGTCGCTGCAAAAGTGTGTTTGCACGCGTCGAGTTCGGTTGGGGAAGGGGGGAGGGGGGGGCTTGTGAGTGCCAAGGGTTGACATCATCATCACAAGAGAGACGACAAACTCCTGACGTTCTGCGCAGAAATTACGTTTATGCTGTACTCATTTTTTATAAGTACTTCGCATATACTGCTAAAATGTTTCACTTTACAGCGTTATGTACCGGCAGAGTCTTTCAAATGAAAAGCATTGACTGACTCGGTACGGGCAACGCCTACTGTGCAGAGCACCCAAGCCGGTGACAGCAGACCCTCTTGTCATTAGATGGTCCGGCTTCAACACGTAACCTAACATAAATCGCCGACAGCATGACCGAGCCAGCCTCAGTGGCTGCATTGCGGCACACTTTGGCGGAGACCTCTTGTCAGTTTTACACGTTCAAAAGCCCCCTACAGAAAAAAAAAAAAAATGACGTACACAAAAACGCAAAGGGGCCCAAGACGAGCAGTGCTCGACCGACCTCCGGCAACGAAACCGCCAAGGTGAATGACCGTCAACTGCCCAAAGACGACGTGGCGTCAACAGTTCGGCCTTCCGTGGGGGGAACATTTGACAAAGACGTCGCCGCCGAGGCCACTGAAAGAGGGATTATACCGGCACCCTGCATGGACTCGCACTTTCAGAAACAGCGGCTCCCTCAACACAGGGGACAGAAGGCGCAAAGGGGTATGCGCGGGACGTTCCACGGAAGGATCAGTGGCCGCCTTGAAGGTGGTCACGACCCCGAAGACCGCCGTGGCGTCAGATTAGCTTCACCCCACCGCCTATGGCAACCTTTTTGAACCTTCCGACACCTCGGGGAAACGCGTTGCGAGTAGGAAGAGCCCTCGCAAGCCCCCGGCACGCTGTCCTTGTCTCGTCATCTCTGTTCTGCGCGCACATTAACGGATGCGCAGCGAGACGGCGGAAGCTTTGAACTTCGAGCCGGACGGTGTCCCTCGGAGAGAACAACAAGAGTTTTGTGTTTTGTGTATGTGCGGTGCTTCCTCGGTCTCCGAGCGGCGGACGACCGACAAAGGAATTCGGCCCTTGGACCCGTTTGCCTGCTCTGCCCGAGAGAACTTACTCTGCCCTGCTCTGCCCCTCTCGGCCTGGCGACATGTCGAGTGACGCTACGCAGGGCCGGGCTGTTCCGAGACGCCGGGATCAGATGGTCAGGCCGGCTTTAGAGTTTAGACTGTTGCCGCAACTGTCATAATAACTTAAAAAAAAAAAAAAGACGTCATTTCACGTCTCAGCCAACCGAACTGCGTGACACGCCGTTTTTTTTTGCGTCCATAGATCGCGATATGGCTTTTGCGTCGGTAGTCTAAACACGTGGTCTAAACCATAGAGCATGCCATAGAGTTTCGTACTAATATATACTAGAGGGAAATCTGTCGCTACAGTCGCGGGCCGCCATGGGCGCCGCCATTGCCGCTAGCGACGTTCCGGCATACTTGGCTTCGTTGGCCATATGGCTTCTTTTTCGTCTCGAAGCCAAAATCAACGAAAAGGGGCAACATCTTTTTCTTGCGCATTGTGCATGAAGCTTTTAAATAATCACTGACAAATTAATCTTTTTGGAGGTTCCATTTTATAATAACAAAACAAATTTCATGAACATTCTACAGTAATGTTGCTTTTTTGCAGCCACAGCCAACTTTTAAGCCTGTTCATGAGCCATGCCAAGGACAAGTGGAACGTGCCTGCCCGGTACTATAGTGCCTAGAATATACTGGCTAGTGTGCGGAGCGCGCGCATTCTCTACGGGAGAGGGTGGCCCCGCCGGCGATGACTGCGCGCAGAGGCCGCAAGGGGCGCTGCTCGGCGAGAGGGTGCATGAAAGCCGCCAAGCTCCTCGGTCGCGGCGGCGTATTCGGCAGCCCACGCTTTGGTCGGCGGCGTGTGAGCACTGCCGAAGTAAACAGGTAGTCCTTTTTCAGAAACTGTTCGCCCATCCTTACAGTAAATAAGCTAACAATCACCTGGCTATCTTGTGATTTCATCCAGAAACCCAAATTTAAGCTCTCCTAAGGCAGTATATTGTATATGCCGACTGAGCGCGAAATTTAATTTGAATGCTTTATTAATAAAATATTCTGAACCTGCGGGGAGCTAATTTTTTTAGAAAAAGTGGCGCTTACAGCAAATGAGATGGATACCGAACATCACAAAAATATTTTAATAATAACACATAGTTCACTGGTAAATAACAGATTTACATTTGTGCAGGCAATATACATATTTATAACGGAAAAAACACATTCTTATTGCATGCGGCTCTTTTGCTCTTAAATTACTAAATAAATAAACAAAATTTTCTATACCTTACGCGCGTTTCGCTGAAATCCAACCTTGAAATGGGGCATGTGTACGTATTACCATGCTTTCTGTTTTTATTCGTGTTTAAAGAATAGATAAAAAGTTCTGCATGTTTCTACAAGCGTTTCCGTTTCACTCGCTGGTTTTTTTATGATATCCTCATCATTGACGCTTTTAAGATCTCCGTCCCCGCGCTGAGCAGCGACAAATCGCTGAGGCAGCTGTCAGTCACCACTGATCAAAGCGGTTTTTGATCGATTTCAGCTGGCTGAATGACCTTCGCCAATGAAATTCGTTACCGACAAGCACAAAAAAAAAAATGTACCAGCAACATAAACATCTGGGAATGAACCTTCAAATTTTTCACGGATTAGTAGTTTCGCCATGTCTGTCACAGAAGAGCAGCCTTCGTTGCTCGCATATGAAATAAATTGCCCAAGCTTATCGGAAAATATATGCCAGCCAGACTCGGACGGATACTTTTCGCAATGTCCAGTGCCTGCAGGCTCCTCGGAACTGGTGAAAAGCAGTTCCAATCTTTAATAACAGCAAACTGCGAGGATACTTCGGTGTACGACCATTGAACGAAATTGCTACAATGATTGAAGTAACGTATTACACACACACATAAAACGTGTACACGCAACTAGCAAGTGAAGGCGGGCCTGGATGCGTTACATCAATAAGAACGCCGCCAGAAAACTTGAGAAGTCCTCGAAAAGCTTCCAGCCCGATTGGCCGTGAAACAAGGCACTCATTCATTGCGCAACACAGCACTGACGAGTACTCCCCTCCCCCCCCCACCCCTACAGGGGACCGTGTAACGCCCTGCATTTGCACAAAAATACGTAATTGGCGGCACTAACACACTAAATCGTTATTTAGCATTAACAGAGATAATTGCACAGACAAAATACTGAGAAACCAAAAAATAAAAAATAGAAATTTTACAAAAATTTACAGATGAGAAATATGCATCTGAACTCTGGCCTGAACTAGAAAAGCTCGAAAAAGGATGATGCGAATACGCATTAAAAATAGCGAGAATAGCGAGAATTAGCGAGAATCATGCATTTCCACAAAAATGCATAATTGGTAGAAGCAACACATTTAATTGTTATATTGGCGTCAATAATTTTTGTACAGACAAAATTTCAAGAAACCAAAATACACCACAATAGAAAAAAATCAACTACACTTTTTCTACGACCTCAGGGGCCGTTTACTTGGGAAAATAAATCCAAAAATTAAGAGGGGGGGGGGGGGGGGGAGGCAGGACATCCCGACCCACACTCTGAATCCGAACGAAAAATCAAACCACCGCCACTTCGGAGTCCTTCCATAATCAGAGAATTCCATACCGTATAAGTATTTAATTGGGCGTTGTTTACGCTATCATGAAAACATAATATAGCATAGAAACCTCTGCGTTACCTTATTTCCAGTTTTTTTTTTTTTTTTTCAGCGCAACAGGTTTCAAACAGAAACTGCTCTCTGTGCGCTATGCGCGTTCCGAAATTGTTGGACCGCAGCTGCTCAAATCCCAGTCCGGCTGCTATCGGTGTCCATCAGCTCTTCGCGTTACGCGATGCATGGTTCTGGGCGATTGCAACGTTTTCCTCTCAGACTGATGAACTGTGAGCTGACTTGTAGTACACTATGCAACAAACAGCCCTTTCGAAGCATTCATTTTGTAATAGATAATCTCTGTTTTAATAGGGAAATCAGCAGGAGGCCTAAAATTTTTTTGAAACACTGTCTGCCAACCGGGCTCCCTAACCACGAAAGGCCCGGTTCATTTGAACCCCCACCATGGATAATCCGCTTTTCATCGTGTGACCATGAAGGCCGGGGACTCTCGTCTAGCCGATAGAGATAATCCTAGACATGCAGACAAAGGTTGTCAATGTCACGTTGCGGCTCGCCGCACCTTTGTTAACTTAGGTCGAAGTGACGGCGAAGGTGCCTTGTGGCTTCGGCGGTAGTCTTTCTAGTTTCCGGGGGTAATTACCGCATTAGAGCTTGCGGGTGCGTCCTGGTCAGCGGTGTTACGGTCGCTGCACGTCATTCGTTGGCCCAAAGATGAATGAAAGGGGCGCCGCCGCGTTCGGAGAAGTTAGAGAGCACGCAGTGAAGTTCACAGTCGTTATGGGCCTTGAGTGTCGCCAAGGCGACGGATATGTGACGAGGGACTGACAGCTCCTTTTATAATGCACGCGCCGTGTTGACAAAGGCGGAACAGTATTTTAAAGAGGGGAATAGTTTGGCCGCGCTTTAAAGAGGCCGCCCGAAGGTCGGTTCTTAACATCACACTGAGCTATCTGGTAAGTAGGTTAGTTGAATCACGAGGAAACGTTTGGAATTGGTTAACGTGTAATAAATCGTGGTTTATATTGTTGGTCAGGCCCTTCGTGAAAAAAAACAATTTAAAGTAACAGATATAACAATGTTTTTAATTTACTGCCTGGTGAAGCACAATAGCTGCTTTGAGATTTCGAACGCCAATATTATTGTCATTACGACAGGAGTTCTGAAATATAATGCATGTTCTGTGTAGTTATTTAATGCCGTAATAGGGGAATTGTAGGTTGTTAATTATGACTTCGGCAACGACCGTCCTTTGGAGACATTTACAAATATTCATGTACATTTTAAACAAATCGAAGGTGTCGCTTTAAATGTATTTCACCTCTGATATTGCCGCACATGTTATCTTATCTCCTTTGATTGAGAGAGGGTCGCAAATTAACGTCACCAGCCCAGAATAATCAGCGCAGCGCAGCAATTAAGGCACTTCTGAATCTCAAACGTTGCTTTAGTGTCCGGTTATTTGCTTGACATACTTGTCATTACTATTTTGTTTTCACTTCATCTCTGGCAGAATGCAGGCCATGCGGTAAGAGGTTTCAAACTTCCCGTGATATTTCTACTCTCATTTTGCAAAGTAAATAAAAAATCGGTTGGGTGGTTACTGACAAGTTAAGTTTTTTGAGGGCGGGAGGAGACGGCGAAGTTTATGCCACCCATTTATCTACATTGGGTTTTAAAAAATGCGCGCATTCTAAACGCACTCGCGTAGTTCTTATATAGCATGGCGTTTTGTAACGAACGCTCCAAATACACGGAAAAAGTAAACGCCCGCTTCGCGCTACTCGGCTAACTTGAAGCTTCGCAGCGCTTGGGGAGCGCACGGAACGCGGCGCGGACGGCGCGCAGATGCACCCTCTCGCACAGCAGCGCCCCAAGCGGGCGCCGCCGCCAGTCATCACGGTCGGGGCCACCTCCGCGCCCGCCCTCAGCACACTAGCCAGTATATTCTAGGCAATATACCGGTACATGACGGAACACTCGCCGAAGCGCGGCTCCCCTAGACAGTGGCGCCAGATTTCCCTCTAGTATGTATTAGTATGAAACTCTATGGTCTAAACATGGCCTCAGTCTACCGTTGCCAGCCTTTGAGACAGCACGACTTTTTTACAACGAAAGCTTGCTTAGTGGGACCGATGTCGTCCTTTGAAAACAATTACGCCCATCTTCCCGCGAGGGAACCCTGATGTGATGTGATGCATCGGGGGTGGGGGGGGGGGTTCAATTGGCGTTTCCATTGGGTTGATTCTCTCAATCGCGTGAAACGTGTTGTGAACGCGTATGATGCATTTCCATCACATGCGGGTGTTCTCATACGAACACCCGCATGTGTTCGTATGAGCGTTTGGACTGACGCTGGTATTGGATTGCGTCAGTCCACTCGCTGAAGGGACTGTCTCTTCCATCACGTCTTCATTGGAAGATCTTCTTCAAGCCAAGCACGGAGGTATCGTCAAGCAAAGTCAAGTCAAGGGCGAGAGCGAGCGATTGACTGATCCGGCGCCGTGCGCTCCCCCGCTTATATTCCCGCTTTTGAAAGGAGAGGAGCCGGGGGGAGAGTCGCGCGCATGCGCACACTTGCGCGCCGGAGAAGACGCGAACGTAGGCGGAAAGCGCGCCTACCAGCTGTTGTTATGATAATGAGACGGAGCCAGAGCGCTGCGCACAGCTGTCGGATAGAAGAACGGAGGAGAGTTGCACATGTGCAGTGAGCGTGCGGACGCCGTGACAACGGAGGGACATACCCGAGAGCAAGAGCATCTAAAGAGCAAGAACATACCCGATAGCATCTAAAAAACTAATGCATTTGGTCGACCGGTTGGTCGACCGAGAGGCTCTGATAACATCTCTGGACACGCGTCGCGCGCGTGAAACCGGCCTTGCATTGCGTCAAAACGGTTACTGGAAAATGAAGAATAACGAACGGTTCTGGACGACACGAGACACGCATTAGTCATTAAGAAGGAGTACAATAGCGTATCCTTATCTCATCAACCACGTATTGGTATGCATTTAGGTTCAAAGGGTTTACTTAGCACGCAAGAAATCGTCGCGTGGGTTCATTCTTCGTTTACGATTTCGGTAATTGAAGGTTTGACGATCGACTGGTGGACGCACCTTCAGTGAAGGTTGCACGCACTTTTCAAAGACGCAGTTCTGAATTGAGAAAGCTTTCGCGCTTTTCTCAACTTTCTTTAAAAATGAATGGTAAAGCTTGTTTTTCTTTTCCGGAGCTTAGCGAGGAGGGAACTTTTCTTTTTCCACTTGTACCCTTTGTTGTATTTCATTTATGCTAAGGATATATGTTAAGACTACCGACGCAAAAGCCACATCGTGATCTACGGACGTAAAAAAAAACAAAAAAAAAAACGGCGTGTCACGCAGTTCGGTGGGTTGAGACGTGAAAAGACGTCATTCTTTAAGGTTGTTACGACAGTTACGGCAGCAGTCTGAACCCGGCCTTAATCGCAGTTGCCTTTTAAGCCTTCCAATGTTTACCCGTTATCATTATGGATAGCGGACGCATAGACTCCGTCCTAAGCGATCCACGGGGGCAGAATATTCTGTTTCTGTGGCCGTTTTCTTTGTGTGTGTGTGTGTGTGTGTGTGTGTGTGTGTGTGTGTGTGTGTGTGTGTGTGTGTGTGTGTGTGTGTGTGTGTGTTGTGTGTGTGTTTGCCTTCGCGTTTCACCGTTCAGTTTGTATATATTGTACGTATATGTCCTGGTATACCTGTATATATGTATCCTCTCCTTCCCTCTATCCTCCCTTTCCTGTACAACTGTGTTCTCCATTTCCCACCCCCCACAACAGCAGGCGTTCCGGTGTCCACCCTTAGGTGAGGCAAACTACGCCTGCTAGTGGTCTTTCCCTTCCTTGTTAACAATGAATGAATTCATTCATTCATTCATTCATTCATTCATTCATTCATTCACGGCGACGGCAAAATGATCCGCATTTGGGCGGTTGTCCGTTTCGGGTGTCGAATGCAGGTCTCTCAGACTTCCCACAAAAAGGACATCGAAACCGCTCGCCAGCACGGTTTCTTTTACGAAGGGTCTAGTGTCTATACTCGGCGACAACCTAAGAACGGCACCGGAAGTTCCCGCTGTGCCTTATCACCGTAGCCGGATGTTTCTCCGCGCGGCGCAAGTAGGGCGTTACTGGGAATATTTTGACAATGGCGTGAGCCGTTCCCGTGATATTTTGGACTTAATATGCTTATAAACGACTCCAGTGACGACAAACAAACTGCGTGAGACAAGGCAGACGATATCACGCCTTCATAGCAAACCCCTTTCAAAACGCGCGCGCACTGACGTCGCGGGTCCGGCGCTTTGGCGGAATGATACACTACATGAGGTGGTGCCGTTCTTGAGTTGTAACCGAGTATAGGGCGATGGCGATGGCAACAACGGGTCCGTACTAGCGCCAAAAGCATTGCCGGGGCTCGCAGAGCAGTATCAAGGACTGGCAATGTTCAAATTCAAGTAATTTGCGACGCAGCCCTGCATGGCGGCCACGGAACAGTACTGAGAATTCGCATCAGATATAGTTTTTTTTTTCCTCAAAGGAAACATGGACCCCACACAAAAAGCTGAGCAGCTTAACGATGCCGCAGGAAACGCAGCGCGAATGCAAAGAAGAAACAAAAAAGAAAGTGAATACGAAAAAGAATAAACGCTCACACTAACCTGTGAACAACGCAAAATAATTACTCATGCCCACACACATACAGAACAGAAAGACAACTTGCTGCTGATCAGTTTAGACTACCTAAGCTACACGAAACAAGGTACAGCGGCGAACATAAACCGCATGATAAAAACCTACCACCGTTAAGCACTTCTGTTTATAAGGTGTTCAATCAAAGCATGATCATTTACTGTGGGGCCATCATTTAAATAAGCAAAAGTGGTGCACAGGGTGTATTGCATGTTTTAAAAGTTGTTGACCGGAGTTCGTTCGAGTTCTTGATGTTCGAGTGATTGCCGGTACTAGTTTTTTCAACGCCAATATTTTGACGAGGAAAGTAGTTTAAACGTATTTTTAGCGGTGAATAACGAAACTATTGTGTCGCAGTATAGTATACACCGTCAAAGATTTTAGAGAAATAGAAAGCGGTTTGTTGTGAGCGCAGTACTCTTCGTCTGCAACAATAAGATAACAATGTGAGATTGAAATAAGTTATCATATATCTGCGCTTTAATGTTGATAACACTGAGCGTTTTATGGCGACTGGCGACCTGAATAAGATTAGGAATTTCCGGTGATAAGATACTTCGCGAAAGAACGAGGCAGCAATTCCCATGGTAGGCAAGAATTCCTGACAAACCAACTCGTGGGCTCCGTATTAGTTCAGGCGTACGCAACGGGCCACCCACACGACGCTATGCAATTACAAACGCAGGCGCTATTTGCTCTTACCAGCCTTGCGCCATAAAAACCCTAAATCAGCATCATCATCAGCGCGTCTCCTCTTGTACACAGGCGGTTCGAATGGCTAGGGTGCATCTAGGGTGCCTCGATCATGCGCCCGCCGTACAGGATGGAGACACGTATACGCTGGCGCCGCCATTTTGGGTCACTCGCTCGCCGCCGCAAGTCATTGTATCAAAACCGCGCTTTAATTATCACCGCAACGCGGTTTATTGGCGAAGTTCGGTTCATGTTATCTGTTTCGCATTGCTGGGTCTTGCGGGAAACGAAAAGAGCAGTGTGTTGAGCACTTTGACCCAAGAGCGGCGGCACGGGACCGTTCAAAGGGTGTCTCCACCCTGTACGGCGGCGCTGGCATCGAGACACTCTACGAATGGTTAATTTTAGGGGCCTTACGAATGGCAAGCTAGCAGCGACATCTCTCGCCGCGCTTGAACTGTCGATCGCAATTAGTTTGCTGCATGTCAACCAGGGGTTGTATTGTAAGTTGTGCCCGTTTCAAAACTGCCGATTTCGCGCCGGTTTAAGCCGTGACGTAATCGCACTTGCGAGGCATCTAACGATTGGATGTGCTGCGTCACACCTGGTCGTCTGCTTCATCCAATCAGGGCTCGCTCGAAACGGGCACTTTGGAACGGACATGCAATGGGGAAAACTGGGAATTCCGCCCCAGATTGTGTTTCCTCTACTGCGCGGAACACGTGTTCACCATCTGTCAATACTGCAGAGAGAAAAAAAAAAGCTAATCCCGAATAGCCAAAGTCCCGAAGCGCACGCACACACGCGTGCACACGCGCGCACGCGCGCGCACACGCGTGCGCGCCATACAGGAGGAACTACTCTTCGGGATGATTACACACTACGAACCAACCAATGCGCGTTTCCCTGCATAAACGACTTCTCCCCAACGGAACGGGCAACGCTTGGGACGGGCCGCCGGCAAACAACGGTCCTGCGTCGACAAGAACATCTAAGGAACATTAGGGCGCTACTAGGCATTCATTAGTTTCGCCTGTGCCTTCGCGTTCTTGCGTGTAGAGTGACTGCAGCCTGAATGAAGGCTATTGCTAAATCTTTAATTAGCATTTTAACCGTGACCGTGAGCTCCGCTTTCAATTGTCTTGCCGCCGCCTTGCGTCCGTTTGTGAACTAAGCAGCTTTTCGATTTTTTGCGTGTCTCCGTATGTACAACGAGGGTGACGAGAAGTCCCCGATACAACTGGGAGAAAGTTGACTCTAACAGAAAGCGGCACGATGCGATCTCGTATTACGTAACCTGGGCGGGAGAACGATAAACGAAGCGAGATAGAGAACGGGCGCACGACAAAGTTACGGCTAGATTTCTCGACACGAAGCTCTTGTCGTTGCGAAACTGGGGCGACTGGGGTGCTCTTTTCACCCCGTGATGCAGAATTCCTGTGGCAATATTTCTCCGAACCAACACGACGGAGCCGAGCCGTTATTCCACCGGACCGCGTCTTACACCGGACCGGAGCGAAATATTAATACCACGCAAATTCGGCCTTTCTTAACTAAATGACGAGTGAGTTCGCAAATCTCTTGCAAACTAAATCGGCGGTTGTGACCGCGTGCACTGTGAATGTCGCGACTCGGACCCTTGCGCTTGCTTCTTTACGAATCCCGAGCAATACGGTTTAACCGTTACTTTTTTTTATTCGCTGGGAAAGACGCCCGTCGGAGGATATTCACCGAGACCCTCTTCACGTGACGTTCTTTACTACGCCAAATTCGATATCAAACGAACGGGCCCATAAAGATCGGCGACGCTCGACGCAGCTGTGGCGACAGTGCGAATCGCGCGCTGTCGCGGCAGGCCCTGACAGCATTCGAGTCGCGAGGGCGCCAGTACGGCGCGATGAGTGTGCAGGCGTCTGGCGTCGCGCCAAGGGGAACGCTGGGTCCTCTCGCGTTGCCATGGGCGAAAGCTTTTCCCTCCTCTCCGCGCGCGTTGCTGTCATCTTCCTCTCTCTCCTTACGACTTCTCTCTCGCTCTCTTATTCTACGTTCTCCTTCTCTTCTGTGATGCCAGTGTTGTGCCGTTACACGAGGCGTTCTCCGCGCCCATCGCAAACAAGTGTCCAACTTCACGCGTTGTTCGTCCGCCCTCGCCGGTAATAGACTCGTTGTGGTTACGTGCGGTGCCTTTTAACCAACGTGGTGGTTGTGCCTTGTGACTTGATGTGCGCCGCTGATACGTGCCTGTCGTCGTTTCGCCTCGGCACGTGGTGTTGCGAGCTCGGGAGGCTTTCATGCGTGCTCTTACGTTCGCCGCCGGGGAAGGATCGCGGGCTCCGTCAACAACTTCCGGTGCTGATTTGGATTACATAATACCTCGCTGCCCCGAGAGCGCGGCTCCCTGCCGATTCGAGAAGCGGTGCGGACCGAAGAGGTTGGTGCAGACTCGTCTTTCGAATGTTCCCGCGCTTGTCTGCGTCCTGCAGCGCGTCCTCTGAGCGTTGCGCGGGCTTTCGTTTGCGCGTTCTTCAGCGTGCATTTTTTGCGGCGGAGGTCTTGTGATAACTGGCGGCGTCGCTGCCGACTTTGAATCTGAAAGAGGCCGCGTGTGTTCGGATGTTGAAATGTGACCGCAAAATACGCACGCACACACAAAAAAAAAAAACGTTCTTGCAGGGATGGACGGGTGCCTTGGCATACGTAAAAGTAACCACACCGAGTTGGGGAATTGACAGACGCCTTAATTTGACAGTTCAAAAACTGCGGTAAGTAGCTACGCTTGGTGGACAGCCCTAATGTTCGCCGGGAGATGCGGAACAGGGACGCGACCAGTCCCTTTTCCGCTCCCCGTTCCGCGTTGTGGAGCGGAAGAGGGACGGGAAATGTTTTATTGAACGAAAGATCGCAAGACTGAAGAAATTGTGTGTGGGAGCGTTGCGAGGTTGCGGCGTCTGTTCAAACTTGTGGTGACGGCGTCTCTAGAGACGTTGAGGTGTCAGGTGGAGTCCAGTTTGCTAGCGCTCCGATACCTTCGCATTCCGTTATCCAGGTTTTGGAATAAATCGCCCCGAAAGTGTCACCAGTTGAATTCCCTCTTCCAGAGTTGGCAGCATTCGTGCCAATTATTCGGTTACTACTCTTGAGAGTCGACGATCCTAGTATTAGTCGAGGGGTGTGGTATGAGGTCTTTTAGTTTCGTTTCGTACGCCAGCGTATGCCACGTGCAGTTTAGGATCAAGCGTTGACTCGCGTTGTTCGTCGTTGTGCTACGTATCAGCTTGGGCGTCCTCTCGTTGACAAACTCGCTTCGAACTGCACTCCGTTGACTAAACCATCAACATCGGATTACGGGTATTCGTTGTTTAGGGCTGTCCCGTAGCGTCGTCGACTAGTGTCGAGAGTACCGTCAGCTTTCAGCTCGTCGGAGTGCCTTGTCTTCGAGAAGCGTTTTACTTGTTCGCTCTTGTTTTTCTTTTTATATATCCGGTGGACGCAAAGGGAGGAACTAGATAGCGTCGATCAGCTCTTAGTAAGCAGTTCCGGGGAGCTGGCGTCTTCCAATGACAGGATACTTACGCCGGAGTGGTGCGCGTTCGAAGCGCCGTGTTCGAAGCGCCGAAGCGCGTTCGAGGCGCCGTGGGATCCTTGCGTGAGTGCTTCCGCTATTCTCAACCTACTTGAGGGTTTACATAGCATGCATTCCTAAATGGCGCCGCAACTCTCTTCTTCGAGAGGGGGGGAGGAGATCTCGGCTGCGGCGTCCGCCTGGCCGAGTCGCGTTCATTTACGCGGCCTAGTCATGTCTAAACACGCCGCGTTTGCAGCTACCGACAGCGAGGCGCCCACAATCCGGCCGTTCCCAGGCACGTTGCGGCGTGTCAGAGGCAGCTTTCTTACGCACCGGGTGACAGCAAGCGCGAACGTGGTGGCGGCGCGCCGAATCATAACAAGAGGCACTCTCCGATATCGGGAGCATACACGAAGCAAACTACTTCCGATGTACTAGAGCTAGAATAATTGCCTCGTTCTTGCTTTGCTTTTTAAGGCGAAAATCGAAGATCTACATGTTTCATGGAACGCGTCCGGTGCAGAGGAGTGTTGTGAGGTGCACAGAGTCGGAGAGCGAGCGATGGATCGCGCGCCGGGAAAGGGAAACAACTATGCCAAAGGCGGGTAGGGAATTCTGTGCGTGCAGTACGAACCTTCTTGAAGGGTTACGTACCGGCGAGGTCGGGCGAACAGAACCATGGTCCCGGTGGGTGCTCGCTGTCCAGGGGGCGCTGGTGAAGTTGTGATGGGCCAGTAGAGGAAGAACTGCGCAGGTTGCGGCTGGGATCCAGAAACCATGCGACGTATTGTAACGGAGTGCAGTGGCATCCGTCCAGTCCTCGTTGAGGGAGACGTCCAGCTTCCGGGAGCCATTGGCTGCAAGTTTAAAACGGAAAAAATGAATTGGACAGGAGTACAGGTTAGTAAGAAAAGGTTAGAATGTTGGTGGGAGAAGAAAATAGAAAAATCGTGGGAGTCATGCGAACGAAGAAGTCAGACTAGCACAAAAATTCCTTAAAGTTTTCTTTTTGGCGACGTGATAGTGCAGTGGCGTTGCGACAAAGGTCGCTGTGCAACGCCACTCCGTTACAAAAGGAAAGCCGCTAACCATCACCATCATCATGGGCGCGGTCCCAAGGTTGAAACTATAGTTGAAGAGGGAGTTCAACAACACCATCAAAAAGTTGAGCCTACTGCCCGGACTTGCAACGTACCGCGAAGATGTTTCAGCTTTTCAACTCGTAAAACGCGTATATGCTGCAGGCGAAGTGTAAGCTGGCGTTTTTTTTTTTTTTTTTAGATGAGTCGAACACATGCGACGATGACTGTGTAGTTTAGGTTTGAAACAAGGCGTACGTTAGGGATTAAAAATGTTAGTCAATCTTCCTCCGACACGATTAACATAACTGGTAAACGTGCACTGAGCATGCGCGCTGGAGGGTGCTTACGGGTTGCTGCGATAAAAATCGAATAAATGCTTTAGTACGGAGTTCTTTTTATATTTTGGTAAAACAAAATATTTAATTATTGTTTAGTTTTGGCTAATTTGATTTTAATGTCTGGTCTATTTATATTTGGTGCACATTTCTCAATGGTAGGACATTTCTGAAACTCCGGCTTGTTTTGGGCTTCTTCAAACAAGTCGCGCCACGTTTTTTTTTTGTGCTTGTTTCGGAACATTTATTTACTTGTTAGCTAGGCTGCATCTGGCCACCCTGCTTTTGGTTGGAATGATGTTCAAGAGCGCTGTTCCATGCTCTTTTTATTTGTTTTCAACTTAGTGGAGCGACCAACGGGGGGGCAACGGTTGACCGTGCAGGGCTGTGCCTCGCCGCCCGTCGGTCGAGCTGTCGAATTCCCTCTGGCATCATGTGTCCGTGGAGCAACGTTGTCCGTGGAGTACATCGTTGAAAGACAGCGTTTCACTCCCCGAGATGGCGCCTCTGTAGCACTCTTTTGTTTCTTCCTTTTACGAGCGGCTGCGGAGGAAGGGAGGATGAGGTATAGTGTACTAGAATTGGTACACTATAGATGAGGTGTTACGCCTCGAGCGCGGCCTGTAGGGGCGCCACTGAAATCCCCCTAGCGGCCCGTTTCGAAAGCAGGCGCGGGAGTCCCCAGCCCGCTCCCCCCTGTCGCCGTGGCTTTTGGGGCTTGTTCAAGACAGCGATTTACCGTTTGTCCGCGTTCGAAATACCGAATAACGTGGAACAGGCACTCTGTTTGCAAGCCTGGTGTGTTCACGAGAGCATAAACGTTTATGACGCCATTTTATAAAGATCTATATGAGCGCCGGGCGTGTCACAGGCCGGCGTCTCAAAGCCAGCATTTGCATGCAGCTGATTGTAATTCCGCTGCCCTGAAATTTAGTGGCAGTGTCTCCGTAAGCAGTGTTTCCTCCGATGGTCATGTTGCGGCCATACACATTATGATGTAAATCGACTTTGTGCGCTACGAAATCCAGCGGAGCACTCATACCTGACAGCACGCAAGTTACGCCTGCCAATATCACATATCAGATATTGATTAGCACCCTGAACAAGCCAATGCGGCATAAATTTCGCAAACATTGTACCAAAGAAGTACGATGGATAATGCAAAATTACACTTCGGAGTCAGCACACGACGACAAATTTAATGCTGGGTCGTCTTGTCCCGAGGTGAGCGCTCGCAAAGATTCATCTGTTACATTTATCCTCCACGAGAAGCGCGAAGATGGGCTTATAGAGTAATCCGCGTCCGCGACCAAACTCTTCTTCGAAACATCGTCGTACGACACAGGGAGACTGCAGAATCTAGCATAAACCGAAATCAAAGATCCTTATCAGATACGACACTCTTCCAGCGAGAATGAATGAATGAATGAATTTATTGTAAACAAGGAAAGGAAAGACCACCAGCAGGCGTAGTTTGTCTCACCTAAGGGTGGACACCGGAGCGCCTGCTGGTGGGGGGGGGGGGGGGGATGGGGAAAACAGTTGTACAGTGTACGAGATTTCGGCGCTCGTTAAGGATCTCCAGGTGGTCAAAATTAATCCGGAGCCCTCCACTACGGCCTGCCTCATCGTCTCTGTTGCGTCGGCGCGTTAAACCCTGCAATCAATCAACCAACTCTTTCAACGACACCTCGTATTTCTTGTGAACTGCCTACCCTGTATTCTTCAAAAAATGCGTCCGCCGAGTGGTCAGCCGTTCGTTGAAGGCGAAAAACAAACGAAAAGTGAACACGCAGCTTGTGTGTGTGTTTACTAAAACGTTCATTCGTTGATTTCGCTCCGCATTTGTCCCCCCCCCCCCCCCCCCCCCTCTCCATGTCTAGCGAAATATCAGTGCATTTCGCATCTAGTTGGTCTGGTAAATACTACCTTGCTCAAACAAACTTCTTTAGCATTTTAGAAGCTGCACTCGATTTTTTTTATTCCCGTACGCCTATTCTATTTATTCCTGACTTGCAGACCATTCATTTTCCCGTGGTTTCGTTAACATATACCTTGGTTCTTACTATAAGGCATGAATGGGCACATATCTGACAACGCACAGCCTCTGAGTGTACTTAACATTTTCGCGTGGCTTATATTCGCATAAATGGCACAAGTTTTTGTCAGCTATATTGGGTTATCACATCCCCGAAACATATTTTTCTACGACGTACATATGCAAAGCCGCATTTGTTGTCCGCGCTGCAAAACGAACCAACCTCTTACAGTGCCAATATCAGGTCTAAACGAGGTGACAATAAATAGAATTCACTTGTGCTGATGTGTTCAAAGGTGACAGCGGTGATATCATGCTTCCGTCGGCGACGCCCGCAAGAGCGGCCAAGAAGCGCGCAGAACCGCCTCCCCGGGTAGCTCTTGTTGGCGTTCGAGCGCTCTGCCAAGACGCAGCTGTTTTTTTTAAGCGCCCTAAACGTGCAGTTAGCTTACAGACGTCACCATAACAAGTTGTTTAGTGTGCGGAAAGGCAAAGAGAAGCGAAAGAGGACCAAGACACTGCATGACCACCTATCAGCCACGCAGCGCTAATCCCGCAAACGCCGCGGAAAAGCGGCGACAGGCGGCGCAGCGATCGCGAATCTCGAGGCGTATTGGCTCCGGAAGCCCAGACCAATGCTTGGAGCGGTGGCTTTTCTTTTCCGGCTCTCTCTCTTTCTCTCTTCCGCGAGCATCTTGTCGATGCGGGGATGACTCTCTTGCGCTCCACCTCCCTCGCTCTCACTGCGGTCTCCGCGCCTTTCAAGCGGCCGTGGCCTCTGTTCCACGAAACTGCATGGCCGCGTTTTGCGATTGAAGTTGGGCTAGCGCGCTCGCTCGGTTCCCAGGCGCGCGCTCATGCTGGCTCGGAAAACGGCCGCGTACGGAGTGTGGTTGTTTAAGTATTTGTTATTTTGCGCCTCATATGCCTTCGCCTCTTTCCTTCGCCTTGGCGTAGGAAAGAGTGATAAATAAAGCTGCTTGTACCGTTCCGCATTCTGGTTGCAATGTGATGCTCGAATTGCGTTTATAGTTAGGAGAAATAAAACACACGACTCTGTTCTTCAGTCGTTTTGAGCTTGCAAGTTTATATGGGGATTACAGCGGTGAACGCGCATTTAGTTGAACACTGTGCCTGCCAAGACTCCAAATGCTCCATTGCTGTTTGTTTTTGGAATGTGCCTCTTGGATGACAGAGCCCTTGTGTACACCAGGCAAGCCTGTTTCCTCACCCTTGTTCTTTACCGCCTGGTTACCGAAAAAAACAAAACTTTAGGACACCTAGGCACTCCTTATGCTGTAGCAAATGCAAAATCATTAGTGTTGAAATGTTGAATGATGAATTTTCATTGTGGTGAATTTTCAATGCTTGGTACACGCACAAAGTCAATCAAGTCAAACAATCAAGTCACAATAAAGCTGCTCTGGTCGTATCTAAGCTTTCCGTACTGCAGCGGAGAGGGGAGTATGGGGGAGGCTGGACAGTCACAAAGGAGAGCCCCACATGCTGAGCAATTAGGGGATGTGAAAATGTGGGGGTGTGTGTGGACCAGTTGGGTGCGATGGGGGAAGGTGTGTGTTTGCAGAATTCGCCACATGTGAGCTGCAGCGGGGGTGAGGGAGGGGTGGGGGGGAGGCAGAGTTCAGCGGAGGAGGCACCAAGTTTGCGACACATTTTCTTCTTGCTTTAAGTATGTACCAACTAGTTCAGCAACAAGCTTTGCTAACAACTGAATTTTAAGTGAATTGTGACTTTCGCCGTGCAATCAGTGTATTCTGCTTTCCAAGTATATGCTTTTTCTGTCCACATGGTACGTGATGTGTTGCGTGAGCAGTAGCTTTGGGGCAGCCTTTCCTATATCAAATGTGCGGGCAATACCCGAAAATTTTGTTCCTTTCCAGCGGGCTGAAAGGGCGGGGTGCAGATTATATCCAGGGGCTGGCTATATGCGCGAAAATACGGTATTTTTGGGCAGAGTTGAGAGTGGTCGTATACTGAATGCCAGTGTTATACCTGTGCAATTAAATGAACCCAGAGGCACACTGATACAATAGCAAGATGCTTATTGGAGGTAGATTTTCTCAGTCGCCGCCAGTCACGCAATCTAGTCCCTGCGACGTGGTGGGGCTGGGCAAGAAATTGGCTGAGTCACAAATCCATAACTGCGCTGCTGAGCACGAGGTTGCGGGTTCGATTCCCGGCTGCGGCGGCCACTTTTCTGATGGAGGTAAAAAGCAAAAACGCCCGTGTGTACGAGATTTCGGCGCACATTAAAGATCTCCAGGTGGTCAAAATTAATCCGGAGCCCTCCACTACGGCGCGCCTCATCGCCTGCGCTGCATCAGCGTGTTAAACCCCACAATCAATCACTTCTTCATATGTATTTGTGTTGTCTACTTAAACTGTTAGGAATTAGTTTTAAATGTTTTTGCTATTTTTATCCTGACGTGGCAGTCTTTCGAATCAACCAAACTTGTCTGTTGTTTCCAAACTTGTTTTAAATGGTGTGTAAATCGCCATTCAGAGATAGCTTCTAAAAGTGGCCACGAAGATGGATTACAAAACTGCTTGATTAAAAAAACTGCTTTGTTGTGATAACACAGCGATGTCCATTTTATGGCAAACTTCGTACAAGTAATCGAGATATTAAAGAAGAGGTACAAATCAGTGGCGATCCCCAACCACTTTCGTGTGATTTTTTTTATGATGTTGCAGAATTTTATTGGTGCGATTGGCGGCTGCCGACATGAGCCAACTCCAAGCAGCAAGACTGGGCGATTTTAGTATGGTCTCTAGTTCCGTTTGGATTGTATCACTTGAATGCTAACGTGCAGTTAGCGCAATGACGAAAATGTTTTTAGGGCTGGCTCATGTTACGCCACTCCTGCCCGTAATACGTCAATGAAGTACGGAATTTCAAAGTTTTTCGATATTTCTTGACTCGCATTTTTTCGTTAAAGAGATGTCTTTCATGGTTGGAATGCAGCTAAGTACTTGTGAATATAACAAAGTAGCATATTGGCTTCATGGCCCCTTTTAATGTCATCCGAAAATTGTTTTTGCTCCGGCCACATTTTTCCCATTGAAGCGAATCTTGGAAGTGCTCATGATATGAATCTTCTATGTGCGGCCTGGGCTAATGTATAGATTAAGTGTTTTCATTGTGTTTGCAGAACTTGCGTCACGGATTTATGCACTGTCAAGTTCAGCCAATTCAGCATATACATTTGCAATACGTTGAGATATATTGTAGAGCAGCATACAGTCGAACGTCGTTATAATGAACACTGATATAGGGAATTATCAGCCGTAGCGAACTATATAGGAACTTTGGTTGGTCACGCTTTATTTCAGTGACATTTTTTTTTTTTACAACGAAACCTAGACCACCAGAGCCGCACGTAATATCAGATATAACTAAGAGATATTAAGTTCTCGTGATGCTAAGAACTGAAAACCTAGAATTAAAAAGCAAAAAAAGAAGAAAGCGAAGTTAAGTTTCTGAAACTAGAGAAGTAGAAAAGGCCCTTTTGTTCATGGACACTATGCAAAACTTCCTCCTGTAGTGTTGTCAAATGCCGCCAGACTAAGATCGCATCCTTCTTCAAATAAACGAGAATGCAGGCCTGTTTCTCCAAATTAACTTTGTTCTGTTCTTATTTCATGTTGTCGTGTTCTGGCCCATTTAGTTTCAAAAGCCTCAAGGGGACAGGTAAGAATTGCTTCGTTTATAGCGGGTTCGAAGCGTAGAATAACGCCAGCCATTGCTGATTGGTTGGAGCCGACTTTTACCTCTACTGTTACGACAAATATAGGATATAACTAATTTTTCTGCCCCGAAACTTCTTCCTTATAACGAAGTTTGACTGTACGTATACTTTGTAGCGTGAGCTACACTGGCCAAGGTTGAGCAGTTTCGCATGGATCCTCGAGAGCCGTGTTGCGCATGCGCGGGAGCAGTGACGTCACGCGGCGCACAGAACGTTGCTCGCTGCTGTCTCGCACACCCCTCGCGCCCAGCGTCTTCGCCGACCTCCGTTCCGCACGTGGCGGCCCGGTCCACTTGATGATCATGCGAGGGGTGGCCTGGTGTGGAACCAATGGCTCGTTCGTCGCTGCAACACCGGCGTGTGCCTGTGGAACCAGCTTAGCCCTGGGGCGATTGGTGACGCTGCACCGGAGCCGCTTGATAAATATACATGTGTCACATAATGCGTATACCGTGTGTGTGTGTGTCATTGAAGCAGCAGTGAGCATAATAATCGAGCTAATCCTAGACAACCAGGAAAGCTAAGAATAACCAGCTGAACCTTAGCTCACGCTACGTATATCCTGGCATAGCAGAGCTAAGCCACTGCTAATTTTTTAAACACAACGTAATGTTTAGCAAACATTTTATTCTCTCCCCAACGTGCAGTGCCTTGGAGAAAAGGGGTCCGGGACCGTGCCCGCAAGTTGAGGGTTTGTCACGGGGCGCCCGGAAACGACGCCGCCGAAAGCAGAGGCTCATCCAGCAACGCCTCGAGGAATCCTGGGGGGCCGCGCGGGAGAAGCCGGGGTCCCCAGGCAGCGGCGACGGCTTCAAGAAGGCGCCGAGAAAAGAGGAACACCCACATCCGCCGCCGCCACTGCCACCACAAGGTACTCCGTCCGCTGCAGCAGCACTAGCGGGGCTCTTCGGTTATCTCTCTCTCATTCAGCGCGGACTCCCTGAAAAGGAATCCGGCATTCGTTTTTCACTACCTGTGGACTACTCGCGGTGAGTCTGAAGCAGAACATCGGAAAAGCCCGTGTTCTCAAGGCACGGGGAAGGCAAATTTTATTTTGAGGCAATTGTGGAAAGTCTTTTTTTTCAGGATTTACTGTATTTGCACGATTTGAACGCACAGGTAAGATGAAGTAGGAAAATTAAAAAAAATATGTTATGCCGATTTTACTGCGCTGATGTAAAGGACATAAAACCACGTACTTAGGAGAAGAAACTTTATTTAACCTATACAGCTTTGGCATTAAAAATTTAAATTCCTTGTGCTTCGTTAAGTTGTTTATCCGGCTAATGCGGTAAATATTGAAAGCCGATATCGGGGTGTTGATTGATTGATTGATTGATTTTAGGGTTTAACGTGCCAACGCAACGCAGACGATGAGGCGCGCCGTAGTGGAGGGCTCCAGATTAATTTGGACCACCAGGGGATCTTTAACGTGCGCCGAAATCTTGTACACACGGGCGTTTTTGCTTTTCGCCTCCATCACAAAAGCAGCCACCGCGGCCGAGAATCGAACCCGTGACCTCGTGCTCAGTAGCACAACGCCTTAGCCACTGGGCCACCGCGGCGGGTCGATATCGGGGTGTGAGCCCGGTTGTAACGTGCATGCAAATTGGAGAGCTGCTTTTAGCGAGAAAGGGTGCACGTTGAATTGTGCAAATACGGTAGTCAAATGCGCCGTTTTGGTGTCCACCTTTTTGTGGGGGCAGTTTTTGTGAAGCATTCACTCAGGTGGAAAAATAAAACAACAACAAAACGGGCTGCACTCATAACTCCTATTATGATTTATATGTTTGTTTAGTTATTTACTTCACATACTGGCGGGCGCCAAGACATTGTAATTTTAGACAAGTACAGTAGGGTTGGGATGTTGCGGCAAAGTCACAGCAACTTTTCTGGCCATGAGATACAAAACAGAGCATATTAACAATATTTAAGCAAGGTATGCCCTACGCAGATATATACAAAAATAGTCCAAAAGATGGAATAATCATTGAAGACCTGATGAACGTGTTAATTACAGGAGTAACCACGTCATACAAAAACATGGGAGAATACTGCACTGCATAAATGCAGACAATGCCCCAGGAAGAAAAAGAATGACTCGCAATGAATACAATGTCTGTAGGAAGATTACTCCATTTTATGTAGACATGTTTGGTATGAATAAGTAATAAAGTGCATTCATCTGGCGAGAATGTTACTTATAGGTTGTTTTGGATGCGTTCTGTTGTTGGTGTGTATGGGAGCCACATGCTTGTGGACTGTAAAGTGGATTTCTAGGATTTTTTTTTGTGTGTGGCTGACTGGGATGACTTTAATGTGCTTACATAGAGGGCTGAATCAAAGCTTCACTGTTCACTTACAAATACATTACTGGATTGTCTCTTCTTCTGCACATCTTTCAAATTATGAGTAAGGTAATCAAAAAAATCTTCGAAGTGTAGAAGGGAATCGGAGCTAATGCCGTAATACTCGTGCGGCGCGGCCACTCCAGTGGTGAATAAAAGTGGGAGCCGTGAAACTAAATGGTGGTCAAGTGACTGCCAGACGCTGTCACGTGGCCAACCACTCCTCAGACGTGACAGAGTTTGAGGGCACTACTGAAATATTTGATGACCAGTGACTTGGCTGACAGCCTTGTTCTCACGCTTCGTCTCGAGAATCATGCAAGCAAAAAATGAACCAAGCTAAAATACTACCTGGAAACTATGATTGAGTTTACTATAAGGGTACCATGTCGTGGTTTGCATTCTCAGAGTGACACCATGCGCAGTCATGGTGTTACTTGATGCACGAACCAGATTCACGCCGTTAATATCTGTGTTAAGAAACGAGACTTGAAACAATGAAAATGTTATTGTTATGGTTTTCGTTCAGCAGCAGAAACTTTCTTTTCATTATCTGAATAACTTTGTTACACCCTTTGCCAAGCGTTGAGCATTGAGTCTCATACTAGCATATACTAGAGGGAAATGTGGTGTCCAGTGTGATACTCGTCGCTGACCATTGCAGGGATGAATCAGAAATGCAAGTGACCCCAAATTCGCAGGTACAGTCCTCGGTTGGACTCCAGCTCGAGGAGAGTGTAGGCAGCCCAGCAGGGACGCCGACGTTGAAAGCGGACGTCGGCAGTCGGGAAACGAAGACTGCAGCAAGAACAACACGGTGAGAAGGTTTTAGGGGTTGGCTATTAGGCTTAGTTAGTCACCTAGATTCCGCAATTCGGGAGGACTATCTCGTGGCATTGGCAAAAAAAAAAAGATGGACGCGGTTGTGCGATGTTGTAGTCACTCGAAATTTATCTAATTGGCCTTTCGAGATCTGCTGTTCTCTCTCTTAAGCAGAATATGAGTCTCTAAACAACATCTTGAAGAAGCTCTAAAACTTGTCACTTTTGCGGTGTTTTACCCACCGATTTCAAATGTGTAATTATTATTTTTTTAAAGTCAGTTGATTAGTTCTCAAGATAGTTGAAGTTAAGCCACCGTTTAGAAAGGAACAGTAGATTAAAAGTGGCCGTGAAAAAACTGAAATCTTGTATTTTCTAATACTGCGATTGCAAGATAGCATTTCGTTTCTCGGTGCATCACTTATTAAACTTCGCTGTTAGAAAATGGTGGCTCGCACCATCTTCGCGAACGTTTGAATTCAAAGAGCTGTCAAACAGCCTCAATGTGATTTTGTTTGGAGGTTGGCGGTGCGGGATTGCGTTTCCTTCACGGCCGCAATACTGGCTGGACCCAACTCTGTGCACTTTATTGCCAAAGTCTTGAAAACCTACTCCGTGTTTTGGGGTTGGAAGTGGGCCGCTATAAGTAATAAATGACATCCTTTGAACGGTGTCACTAATTCCGAATGCAGGGGGAACGGACAGTGTCGGTCGGAGCAGCAAAGACTGCGCCTATGCCAGCGACCAAGTTGTGCACCAGCTACGCAGACCTGCGGCACTTCAAGATACCCAAGATAAAGCGGCCTTCCGAACAGAGTGGCGAAATGCTCAGCAGGGCAGAGGTAAGCCTCTCGGTGCTACCCTGGTCCTTCGTGACTCGCAAATTTTCCTCCTCCTCCTCCTCCTCTTTCTCCTCCTCCACCACCACTACCACCCTCATCATCCTATCTACACCCAGTGCAGGTCAGAGGCCTATCTCAAAGATCTCCAATTATTGTGGTCCTGTGCTAACTGCGACCAATTTATCCCCGCAAACCTCTTGATCTCATCTGCCCACCTAACCTTCTGCTACCACCCCCTGCCACACTTGCCTTCTCTGGGGATCCACTCTGTTACCCTTAATGACCAACGGTTATCTTGCCTTCGAATTACATGCCCTGCTCATGCCCATTTCTTCTTCTTAATTCCTACTAATATGTCCTTAACAAGCGTTTGCTCCCTGACCACTCCGCTCACTTCTTGTCCTTTAAATGTTACACCTATCATCTTCCGTTCCATAGCACGCTGAGTCCTCAAATTAAGTTTAACACTTTTAGTGAGCCTCCAAGTTTCTGCCCGGTAGGTGAGTACTGGTAAGACGCAGCTGTCATAAACTTTCTTCTTCAGGGAAAATGGTAGGCTGCCATTCATTATCTGAGAATGCGTGCCGAATGCACTCCACCCCTTTCTTATCTTTCTAATTCTCTGCCTCATGGTTGGGATTCGAGGTCACAACTTGGCCTAAGTAGATATATTCGCTTACCACTTCCACTGCCTCGCCACCTATCTCAAACCGCTGGGCTCTACCAAGGTTATTGAGCATTACTTTAGTATTCTGCATAATTATTTTCAGGCCCACGGTTCTATATTGTGTGTCCAGTGTGGTAAGCATGCTTTGCAATTCCTCCCCCGAGTTACTTAGCAAGGCAACATCATCAGCAAATCTGAGGTTACTGAGGTACACTCCATTAACCCTTACTCCCACCTGTTCTCAATCCAATGTTCTGAATACCTCTTGTAAACATGCTGTGAATAACATTGGAGAGATTGTCTCCTTGTCTAACTCCCTTCCTTATAGGTATTTCACTGCTCTCGTTATGGAGGACGATGGTAGCTGTGGACCCATTGTAGATAATCCTCTAGTATTTTTATGTAATCCTTGTCTACACGCTGATTGCACAATTCCTGAATGACTGCTGAGGTTTCGAGAGAGTCAAATGCAGTCTCGTAATCTGTGAAGGCTATGTATAGGGGTTGAGTATACTCCGTGCATTTCTCTACCCCGTGATTGATCATGTGAATGTGGTCCATTGTTGAATAGCCTATACGAAACCCTGCTTGTTCTTTAGGTTGACTGAAATCTAAGGTGGCACAAATTCTTTTAGCGCTACGATGCGTCCACAGCTAGGCAAGGAGACACATTCTCTTCAATATTATTCAGAGCATGTTTACAAAAGGTATTCAGAACATTGGATTGGAAACACAAAGGTGTAACGGTTAATTGCTGGTAATTTGCTGATGACATTGCCTTGCTAAGTAACTCGGAGGCCGAATTTTTTCAAGTCCTTCATGTCACCTTTCTTGTGGATTAGGACGATTTTCGCGTTCTTCGAAGACTCCGGTTCACTCGTGGTCATTAAACATTGCTTATACAGGTTTGCCAGTTTTTCTAGTACAATTTGCCCCCCATCCTTCAAGAGGTCTGCTGTTATCTGATCCTCACCAGGCGCTTTGCCCCCTCGCATTTCTTTCAAAGCGTTCTTTACTTCCTCGGTCGTTACTGGTGGGATGTCTACCTCTTCTGAACTACTTCCTTGTTTGGTATTATCCTGGATGTCGTGGCTACTGTACAGATCTCCATAGACTTCCTCGGCTACTACAACTATTTTAGCCCTACTTGTGATTATATTGCCTTGCTCGTCTTTAAGTGCATACATCTGATTTTTCCCCATGCCTAGACGCCTATTCACTGCTTTCAGGATGCCTCCGTTCTTTACAGCATGTTCGATGCTCTCCATATTCTTATTGAATAATTTCGAAAGCTCCGCTAGTTCTTTTCTGTGAGCTGGGGGTGGAGATTGTCATGCTTTGCTGTTTCCTAATTAGGCCTTTCGTTTCCTGGGAAAGTTTGCCAGTATCCTGTCTAACGATCGTTCCTCCCACTTCTACTGCACACTCCGTGATAATGCGTGTAAGATTGTCGCTGGCTTCCTGTGTCGCAAGCTCTGCTACCTCGATTATAGCTGAATATCAGTTGTGCAACAGGATCCTGCATTCTTCAACTTTCCGTCTTGCTGTTAGCTCATTGATCGGCTTCTTTCATACTAGGTTGTTACGGTCTGTCCTCAAATCTAGCCTAATTCGAGATCTTACCATACAGTGGTCACTGCACCTCACCCTTCCGAGCACTTCTACATCCTGCACGACGCCAGGGTTATGGCATAATATGGTCTATTTCATTTTTATTCTCCCCATTCCAGGCTCCTCCACGTCCACTTCCGGCCCTTCCATGCGAGAGATTGTGTTCTAGTGGTTTGTAATACAGTCAAACCCGGTTATAATTAACAGCGGGATTCAATGCGATTTGTTCGCTGTACGAAGTAGTTCAATATAACTAAACCTGCTTATAACAAACTTCAGCATCCAATAAGCAATGTGAACAGTCGATTTAAAACGCGATACTAAAAGAAAGACCATTCCGCTTCCGCTCACAGTGATTATTAATCTACTCTGAAAGAAATTTGTTGCAGAGAAATGTAGACCTGTTTTGCAGTAGGCGGTGATTTTCTCATGAACACTGTGTCTAACACCATCACCATCAATGAGGATCGCATGCTCGACAAGCTGCGGCATATCGATGAACTCCAGGCGACTTTCCCGTGTTTCAGCAGGGCTTGCCGCTGCTTCGTCGTCACCTTGCTATGAAGCGCTTCAGCGCAAGTGCACAGAAACATGGGCACAGTAGGTACGGATGGAGTGCAGGAGTCATAAGAGCAGCGTAGCAGTTCTGGGCCTTTTTTTTTCATCTCTTTCATAAAGAGTAATAGGTACGGAGATGCTCGTACACACTTGATCACGTGGGAGGCAGCTGCCGAATAGGAGTGCTGCAAAGCAAGGCTGGCAAAAAGGTGCGGTTCGTTCCCACTGCTGTGTTTGGCAGGAGCATGAGCGGGCTGCTACATTTTACATGCGCAATGGCAGAAGTAGTTTGAGTGTTTGCTATAAAGCATAGTTCACTCTATTCAAATTTGTTATACTGGGGTTTGACTGTAATTGCGGTGAGGTGGTTTGGGTGGTCATGAGGCCCAGGGGTTTTGCCTTGGTGTTTGTGAGGACAGTGTCTGCCGTCAAAGCGTAGCCTTGAATGCAAAGAAGTGCTGTCGCAAATTCAGCACAACTGCGACTGGGCAGTGAGTGCAAATTATTTTTTGTGCAGAAACTGCCAACACTTTCATGTTGTGCTCTGGTATCTCGGAATAATGCAGCACAGGCCGGTGGCGACAGTGAGGTGGTAACATGTACTATTGTAAGTGTTGTAGAAAAGAGCTCACAAGTCTGGGGCAAGAGCTCACAAGCCTCCACATGCTTTATGAGGACATCTGGAGACAGCTATTATCACACATATAGCCTGTCCCTGCATATAGCCTACACCCCTGGGCTGGGTCCGCAGAGAAAATGAAAAAAAAAAAAATGCCCTTACATGCTTGGTCACTAAATGCAATCTTTAGTATTTCTAAAAGAAAATATTCACGAATTCATAGGGATTCACTGTAATGACGAATGTGCCAGTAAAACATTTAAAGTTTTACCTGCACATAAACAGCGCATCGCCCTTTTATGGACAAAAAATGCAGCCAAAAGTGACATTGCTGGGCACCAAAACGTGCTTGTGTAGCTGATTACTTGTAGATATCTGCTAGGCTGTAAGCTTCCCTCCTGTTTTGTGCCAGGGACCGCATTTATTATCCTCTTCCACGCTCAAACCTCAGCATGTCAGCATTTGACGTTGGTACGGCAAGTGCACTTGCAGAATTATACAGAATAATACCTTGTCTGAGACTAGGTACAGCTGAGTACAACTTCACCAACTTTGCATTTGGCGATGAACCGGTTGTGGAGCAGGAGAACAGATGCCCGGCTGGGACGACGTATTCAACATGGCATGGCCGGCATTGGTGCGGTCCCTGTAATTTGGAGGGGAAGTTTATTTCTCCACTGCAGCTCAGCTGTTACGATTTTAAATGCAGAGCATTTCAGTAACTCACGATGTCACCCGCGTTGGCGTCCGTAGTCCGCATCGCTCCCCCTACACTATATAAAAAAAATAATACTTACCGGCGCCAGGTTTTGATCCCACGACTCTGCGGGCGGAACGCAAGGTACATGATGCTCAACCCATTGGGCCACAAAGCCGACACAGAACGGAAGGTTACGAAAGGGTGAACTGAAGGGCTTGTTGGTACAGCATATCGTTTGATGTTTGTGTTTTCTTTTTGTTTGATGTGATGTTTGAGGTGTTTGATGTACGGCTTGTGTTTTCTGCTCCGAAGAAACTGAGCCGCCTGTGTAAGCGCGTTAACGCAGAAAGCAGCAAATCACCAGCGTGCGTCAAAAAACACGAGACACGTTACGTTGATTGTGTGAATAACGTCGTGTACGAGATTCCGCTGTCGTGCAAACGCTCCTATATAGGACAAACAGGCCGCTGCCTGAATGAACGTTTGAGGGAGCATGCCAACAAAGTCAGGTCTTCTACCGGTGGCACGCTGTCAGCACACTCACCTCTTACCGCGGGCGGAGGGAGAGGGAGATCTTCGAGGCTTTCCAAATCAAGAGGAAACGGAGCGACTGTATCAGCGAACCATCCGTGGCACTGTTGGATAAGGAAATCGCGTACCTACGGGACTAGTTGTCTTCAAATCGTCACGCGGCGAAAGATTGTTGTTGTCATACTTACTAATCAGTAGCTATCACCTTTTTCTGTCAAAATTTTGTTTCGTATTTTTTCCTTCTCTTCCCCTAGTTTCATGTATATATTTTCTTGCAAATTAAATCTCTCAGTTGTTCGTCAGCGCTTGTGTCGTCTATTACTTGCTCCGTCCCGTCTTCCGCGCTGTTTTCAAACGATAGGAAGGTTACGAACGCGCCTTATATCCTTGACTCATTCAACCGTCGGCCACAGGTGCGCCCTCTCCCCCGCACCCTCCTCGCCTTCTCTCCGCTCGCAACACCCTCTCTCGCCGCGTTTGGTTCGGGCGCGTAACAGGTGGGGACGTGCGCAACACCCTCTCTCGCCGCGTTGGGTTCGCGCTGGCATTAGATTGGATTCGATTGGATTGGTTTGGATTTGGATTGGATTAGATTAAAGTGGATTGTGTTGGATTGTGTTGCGTCATAGCCACGCCACGTTGCGTCATAGCCGCGGCAGGGGTTCACGGCACGTTTAACGTTTCACCATCGACTTCATCGACAATGTCTACGCTGGAAGACAACAATTACAACAACAACCAATACGTAATCCATACGACTTGCAGACGCGCCTTCCGCGGAAATGCTCTGCATTTAATCGTGCACCTCGCGAGGGGGATGTTTCATCTCTCCTTCAGCAATAGCAGGGGAACAAACAAACACAAAAAACACGTGGAAGGAGGTAGGTATAACCACAAATGAGCCCCCTTCCATTTCTGCAGCTGATCCGAACCCTCTTTTTATATAGTAGGGAGAACGACGGTGCGGACTACGGACGCCAACGCGGGTGACATCGTGAGTTACTGAAATGCTCTGCATTTAAAAAATTTGAAATAAGGTTTTCACGCATCGGTTGCACGTTGCTTCATATGTGTGCTTCGCTGCCAACTACACTGACACCAGGGTTCATTATGGCCGCGCAGCGAACGGTGAGGCTCCAAGAGGAGTCTTGCCCTTTATCAAGTACCCGCCACGGTTACTCTGTGGCGAAGGAGTTGCGGTGCTCCTCTCGGGTTCCATCAGGGCCGCGGTGGCTGCATTTGTGGTGGAAGCGAAAAGCGAAAACAGCTTTGTGTCGAGATATCGGCGCACGTTAAGGATCCCCATAAGGCAAAAAAAATGGCTCCAATCCACGCTGTGGAGGTGGTTGGAAAACAATGCTTTAAACGACACCTACAACAATTGCCCATGCGACATACCTTGAATTCACACACGGGGCACTACAAAGAGTGAAACCAGAGGTTCTGCCAGCTGTTACCTGGGATTCGCGGAGGTGGCGTTGCGAACGCAGCAGCGTCGCCCACGCCAGGCTAGAGTGGCGGACGCCGCGAGCTCTATCCTGGCCGTGCGCCGGCTAAAAGAAAACGGAGAGGAGCGTCTTTCGAAGGGTGAGACAGCGGAACCTAGCCATCCTGATGTGCTAGCTCAGGCTAGACCACTGCGTGACACAACCGCAGACACCAAAACAATTCCGCATGTCAGCTTAGTGATTCCATTTATACCGATTAAAACTAGTCAGTTTAGTAAGTTTGAGAATAGTGAGAAAGACTAGGGAACGTTTATACTCGCTATTTTCAATGATTAGCACCAGTTATATGTGCGAAAATTCGGTAGCTTGCAGGGCTGATGACCAAGGACGAGAATGGCGCCCTAGTTGTGGCTCTTTGAGTCAAGTTAACTTGGTTCACTGTTAGCACTTGCAGTTGTGCAACTGTTAGTTTCTTTCACTGCCAATGTTCACAAGAACCCTAAATTCTTTGCAGGAACAATTTAATCGAAGCCCGGAGAAGGCTGCACCTACTCAGCAATCTCCAAGGCCTCAGGAAGGCACACCAGAGAAGGCAGCCATGACTGCTCGTCCGCAGAAATTTCCGGGCGCCACAGGCTCCCTTGGAGGCAAACCGTCGGCCAAGGGTCTGATTGACCAAATCATGGAAGGAATGGACAAGTCCTACTTGAAGGTCACCCACCCGAAAAGCCCCTTTCGTGCGTTGTCGCGACGCGAGAGTGATGCCAGCGACCCCGCATGCCAAAGAAGCCCCGCCAAGCGGCCGCTCGTGCAAGACTCCGGCAACACCGTTAGCCGAACAGCTCCCACACCCCCACCCGAGAAGAGGACCTCGTTTGGTGTGCCGTTGCCCCGAAGCTGGGAGCAGCCCCGACAACTCTGCATAGTGTGTCGCCGTCGGAGTGTCTCGGACTCTGGACTCCGTGACACGTGCATACGGTGTTCTTTCTCGCAGGGCTTCCACGCCATGGAGAACAGAGAGGAGAGCGTGGTCCGAAACAAGCCGGCTTCCACGGCCGCCAAACGGCCGCCAAGCCGCCCGCCAGAGCCGCCGCCGCCGGCCGCCGGCTGGTCACCGCCGGCCAAGCCAAGCTCGCGCCGCGATTCTTCGGATGTTGAGAACAGGAGGGAACGAGTTGTCAGGCCCAGGCAAGACAGCGGCGCCCCCAAACTTGACGGAAGTGGCACGGAGACAAGCTCCTCATCGCCGGTCAGGAAACACGGCTGTGACAGGAGAAGCGAGCGGTGCGAAAACTCTTCAAGACCAAGGCGGTGATCTCGTCAAGTGACGAGTCAAGTGACGCGGAGAAGGATAGTATGGGCACTGCCCCCAGTAGTCTGGGAGAAAAAAGGTCTACCCTCCGCAGCTGCTTCTCCCCGGAAGGGTGGACAGGATGGCAGAGCGAGGCCCACGGAGGAGAAGAGGGAGCCGCATCTTCTTCGGGAAAAGAATGAAAACTCTGACAGCTCCTCAACTGCTGTTCCCAAACCTAGCCAAGACAAGAAGGTGGGTTCTTCTTCTTCAACAGTGGCGAAGAAGAAGCAGAAGGGGTCCGACAAAGTTGTATAGAGCGACGGAGGCAGAAGTATGCGTGGAAAAAGGCAAAGGACACTGCAGACTACTTGAAGGTGCTCAGCGAGTTGAGGGTGCTTAGCCACGGGAGGCAAAGGAAACGGCAAAAGATAAGCTAAAGACAGGGCCAGAGAAGGACTAAAGATGATGCCGATGACGAGGAGGAGGAGGAGGAGGAGGAAAGCGTGGAAGCAGTCCTTGCTTGTCTTCACCAGACAGAAAGAGAGAAACTCGCAAACACTACAAGCAGTCAGGAAGCTGGGCCTGACACAGACAAGCCATGTGCAACAATGTCGACATCGTCACAAACCACTTAAAGCCGCCTGCGAGTCCAGCGCTTGTCGTCGCGTCGTGCCGTAGTCTCAGCGTGGATGACTGGGAAAAAATGCAGGGGAAGTGGAGACTCGCAAAGACTCCGCACCATTGCACAGGAAAGCAAGCGTAAATGCTGCGATGCCTGTCAGTGCTGCGACGCCAGATACCGTTGTCATCGTGGCATCGAGCGACAGTAGTTCGTTGGACATGGAAGCCTGTCCGGAGCAGTTTAATTACAATTTCAGGGGAGAAGACTCGTCTTCCATGGAGGTTGTGGATCTTTCGTCGGACACTTCCGAAGGAACAAGTGGTCGCGTTGTGCTAGGGGGGCTTTCCTACGAGGTGTCCTACAGTGAAGATGGCACACAATATGGAGAGTACGAGAGAAGTCCAGCAGCAAAGAAAAACTGCTCTCTTCTTCGGAAGAGGACACTGTAGAGGTGCCTGAGCAAAACTGTGGCAGCATGGTTCCAGGTGGTTTTGTTATGCCTGTTTCACATCGTGACGCAGTTTCATCGAATGGGGAGGGCACTGCCAAAGAAGGCCTTGACGGGCAGTTAACGGTCGCTCCTCTGGTTTCCGTTTCTTCGACGGCGGAAAGTGCCAGCACAGAAACCCCTCGCGATGTGTGCACCACTATGCCTCCACTCGCCGCTGTGACGACGGAGGAGAGTGCCAGCGCAGAAACCCCTTGCGAAGTGC
This sequence comes from Haemaphysalis longicornis, assembly GCF_048455015.1. Taxonomy (NCBI): domain Eukaryota; kingdom Metazoa; phylum Arthropoda; class Arachnida; order Ixodida; family Ixodidae; genus Haemaphysalis; species Haemaphysalis longicornis. The sequence continues at coordinate 130,728,902 of NW_027526422.1, forward strand.
GAGCCATTAGTTCTTCTGTCTTCGCATCTCCGAGAGAAGAAGATACTGCCAACGGCACACTTCGCAACGATCCTGCCGTTGCTCTTCCATGTTCCACTTCACAGCTCTCCGATGTGCTGCCAAGCGAAGAAACGGTAATGCCTGCCTTTTTCCCTGAGCCTAATCAGGAGCTTCTTTCCGTGGGAGACCAAACTTTGA